>NC_048303.1:63046628-63082024 GCF_013100865.1 Trachemys scripta elegans | reverse complement strand
GCACCGCCGGCCGGGCGCACCCCCCGGCCGCCCAGCACTGCCGGCCCGGAGCACCCCTTGGCCGCCCAGCACTGCCAGCCCGGCGCACCCCCCAGCCCAACGGTGCCGGATTTTCCCGGACATGTTCGGCTTTTGGGGATTTCCCCCAGATGGGGATTTGAGTCCCAAAAAGCCGGACATGTCCGGGAAAATCCGGACGTATGGTAACCCTAATTTTCTACTCGAGGTTAAGAATATGGGCTGTATGCTTGCCTGATTTCTAAATAAGCTTTGTGAGGCATTTGGTCAGCTTCTTTAGGAAGGAATTTGCCAGGTTAAGTACCTGATCAGGAGACACTTGAGGAACAATGCATCTTGGAATGCTCCAATCCACATGAGAAGTCTTCCTGGAGACATGCAAGATGCCATGTGGACAATGGCATCGGCCTGCAAAGACTGAGTCATGCAGGGGCATGTGACTTGCCCAGGTGACTCCAAACTCCATCTTGGAGCTGGACTTTGCATAGGAGGGAGGAGGGGGGTCTCCACCCACAAGAGAGAGTCTATTTAAACCCAGGGGAGACCCCTCCATTTTGTCTTCAGCTGGCTAAAGAAGGAGCCTCTCCACCCCCCCCCCCCCCCAGGATACTTGAAGGAGACTGAAACAAAGGACAGTAACTACAGGGGGTGTGAGTGATTGCTGGACCCAGGCTAAAAGGAGATTAGCCTGTAAAAGGGAGCACTCTGGAACTGGTGAGGAAATTAGCTGTATTCAGTTTAATTAGGCATAGATTTGCGCATTTTATTTTAATTTGCTTGGTGACTTTGTTCTGTCTGTTACTACTTTGAACCACTTAAATCCTACTGTCTGTATTTAATAAAATCACTTTCTATTTAGTAATTCACTCAGAGTATGTATTAATACCTGGGGGAGCAAACAACTGTGCATCTCTCTCTATCAGTGTTATAGAGGGCGAACAATTTATGAGTTTGCCCTGCATAAGCTTTTATGCAGGGTAAAACGGATTTATCTGGGTTTAGACCCCATTGGGAGTTGGGCATCTGAGTGCTAAAGACAAGCACACTACTGTGAGCTGTTTTCAGGTAAACTTGCAGCTTTGGGACAGGTGATTCAGACCCTGGATCTGTGTCTGGAGCCAGACACGAGTGTCTGGCTCAGCAAGACAGGGTGCTGGAGTCCTGAGCTGGCAGGGAAAACAGAAGCAGGGATAGTCTTTGCACATCGGGTGGCAGCTCCCAAGGGGGTTTCTGTGATCCAACCCGTCACAACAGAACAAGGAGCAATGGTCTCAAGTTGCAGTGGGGGAGGTCTAGGTTGGATATTAGGAAACACTATTTCACTAGGAGGGTGGTGAAGCACTGGAATGCATTACCTAGGGAGGTGGTGGAGTCTCCTTTCTTGGAGGTTTTTAAGGCCCGGCTTGACAAAGCCCTGGCTGGGATGATTTAGTTGGGAATTGGTCCTGCTTTGAGCAGGGGGTTGGACTAGATGACCTCCTGAGGTCCTTTCCAACCCTGATATTCTATGATTCTATGATTAACTAGATACAATTGTTAATAAAATAACTCAATTACAAATTAATTTCTTCAAATATGTCCTATGTGCAAGATTTCAATTAATTTTAACTACATTAAAAGTTTTAAATGCCACCATTATTCCATTGTTAAAATCCTTCAGGACAAAAAACATGACTGACAGATGTTTAATTTCTTAAAGGATCCAGTTTAATTAATTTTAGCTCATAAACTAATTAACAGATTTATTTGTAAATTCTCAGAAAATTCATTCTGTATTCAAAGAATAAGCGCTGTGAGTTAGGGGACGATATCCTGCACTTTCCATACACAACAAAGAGGTTGAATCCCTGCTTTAAGTGCAAAACAGAACTAACAAGTCTTAACTATGTGACTGCAGTGTTGTTGTAACCAAGTTGGTCCCAGGATATTAGAGAAACCAGGTGGATGAGTAATATCGTTTATTGGATCAATTTCTGGTGGTGAAAGAGGCAAGCTTTCCTTCTACACAGAGCTCTTCTTGGGCCCTGAAGATGAGCTCTGTGTAGCTTGAAAGCTTGTCTCTTTCACCACCAGAAGTTGGTCCAATGAAAGCTATTACCCCACAAACCTTAACTATGCAGTCATGACCAGAGCCTCTATAATATAATATCTTTCATCTTACAGAATCGTGCTGGTTTATGCAAACTTTATTAATTGTAGGTCAACACCTTTAGATCTTACTCATGCAAGTAGTCACACTGAGCCCAATGGCACTATTCACATAAGTGGAAGCTGAAGCTAGATAGATTCAGACTAGAAATATGGTGTAAAATTTTAACAGTGAGGATAATTAACCACTGGAACAACTTACCCAGCGCTGCAAAGCCAAATTCTTAAAGGCATTTAGGTGCCTGGGGAGGATTATCTATCTCTTGAAGTCGTCAAAACAAATCTGAATATCTTTCTGTAAGGCATGCAATAGCTCAAACAGAAGTTACAGACTTGATGCAGAGATTATTGGGTGAGGTTCTTTGGCCTGTGTTTTACGGGCAGTCAGAATAAATATACATAATAGTCCTTTCTGCCTTGGAATCTATATATAAGTAAGGAGAAATCTATTATCTCATATGTATTTCACCAATAAAGTACAGTTTGAAATTCAGGGGGAGGATGCATTAGAGATTTAACACTACACCACAGTATGGGGAAGGAAGTGAAGAAAAATACCCCATTCTGGTATAGTTGAACGTTCAGTTTAGCAAAGAATATTAGAAATTTGGCCACAATATTAGGGATAACAGTCTTGTTTGTGCAAGTGTCCTGAATCTTTAATGAATACAAGAAGTTAGGTCTGTACTTAAAAGTTACTTCATTTATCCACCCTTAGAAAAAATGTGTGTGTATCTTTCAGATGGAATTATTTGCTTGCTTTTTCATTGGGAAAATTGTTTGGACATAATGACAATGCAGATATGTTGATACTAATTTTGAGAGGGCAAGAGCACAGCCCCACTGGCTTCCCTAATAAAGCAATCTGTACAGTAGTACATCCCCTGTATCTCACCTCCCAACTAAGTATATATCTCTCCAGTTCCAAGTCCTAGCAGCTTTAAAAATGGTATAGAAAACCAAGCAAAATAACTTTGTGTTATTAACCCTTTCAGTTTTTGGCATATTTCTCAAACCAGTAACTATGCGCAAGATCGTGTCTGGCCCGTGTGGGCATGCTGGTGGGGCGTGGGAAGGGAGTGTTAGGGATAGTAAGAAGGGAGGGTGAAAGGAACCTCCTCATACACCTTGCACAGCAGCCACCCACTAAATAATGTCAAAGATGCCCAGAGCAGCAGGTAAGCACCTTTACCTGTGTTGTTATAAATCACAATTAATTAGTTAATTAATGTTAATTAATTAGATAAATGTGACTGAAAGGATGCACTGCCAGTCTGCCCAAAATGGAGGGATATGTGATGGCAGGGTCATATGAGATCTGGCTGGTGCACAGCAAGGAGCCGACGCTGTACCCATTTAAAGGGTGGACAATGTCTCACTACAGTGTGCAATCCCTAAGAATCCCAAGGAGACAGAATCCTTCCTTGGGTTCCCACTAAAGCATGGCCCTGCTGCACCTCTGCAATGCAACTGCAGGCCTTAAAAACATAATGAAGCCATACTCATGTCCCCCAGACTTGAGTGCAGTATAGATAGATAGACAGTGTGTCCTAGTGGATAGAACACAGGACTGGAAACAGGGTTCTATTCCTGGCTCTGCTATTGGCCTGCTGGGTGACTTGGGCAAATAACTTTCCTTCTTTGTGCCTCAGTTTCTCCATCTGTAAAATGAGAATAATGATACTGATCTCCTTTGTAAATGCACATGGAGAGCTATAAATGAACAGCTATATAAGAGCTAGGAATTGTTATTATTATGTTAGCCAGATATAGGTGTATCTGCCTGCCTATCTGGCTAAATATCAAGAAGCAATAATTCTTAAAAATGTCACCTTGTTTGACTACTTGAAGATCTTTTTGCCTGCTGATGATTTTAAGGAATGAATCCCTATTTTTAAAATATTTTTCAATATTAAGAACTAAACCAGAAATGAATAATAAGAGTATTATTTAAAATTCTTTACACTTTTTCTCCCCTCACAGAGGTCTTTTTTGTCAAGTGCAGATGGAAAGGGAAACTGAGAGTCCAGTATATGGAGAGAAATATAATGAGTATATTATATTTTTCCACTAGCTAATAAATCAAAATCAAAATTAATAGCTGGAATTAAAACTTTTCTAGCAGATGCAAGCAAGATGTTTTCATACCAGTCCTGGCTGCCAGAAGGTAAAGAGCAACTGTAAAATTTACAATGTGATCTGTAGCTGTATGAATGCAGATGTACATTAATATGTCCCAAACACTGAGGCTTGTCCCCATTAATAAGTACCGCAATGATTTCAAGGAATCTTCATGGGGCTAGGTATTGTAATAAACACATCTGCTGACCTATAAACACTAAATATTTTAACCCAAGGTTTCATGCTCAATTGTTGCACCTCTTTCTTCAGTTTGGATACATCAAGCCCAAATAACACACCCTTTAAATTAAAAACCAGGACCTCTGAACAAGGTGAGATACATTTCTTCACTGCAGTTATCACTGGATTATGATGACTGAGCACCTTGACAATTTGTTTGATTATAGCAAATGGATATGTCAGAGCTCTACTATTTCTGTCAGCACATATATGGAGTTTGTGATTCAGAATTAAAGAACCAGTTTGGCTGAGCAATCTCCAAGTGGACAATCTCTTATGTTCATTATTATACCTAAGAAATCAGTGAAATTTCTTTGTTTTCCACCCACTTTCTTAAGGTGTTTTATAAATCAGCCTTTTGGGTGCAGATTAAAAAATCATCACTTTTATATAGTCATCTTTCGCAACAGTTCAATTCTATTGAATTTATTGTATTAGTATCACATACAATAGTGTTGATAGTAACAAAGAGTCCTGTGGCACCTTATAGACTAACAGACGTATTGGAGCATGGGCTTTCGTGGGCGAATACCCACTTCATCGGATGCATGTAGTGGAAATTGCCAGAGGCAGGTATAAATATGCAGGAAAGAGTCAGGCTAGAGATAACGAGATTAGTTCAATCAGGGAGGATGAGGCCCTCTTCTAGCAGTTGAGGTGTGAACACCAAGGGAGGAGAAACTGCTTTTGTAGTTGGCTAGCCATCCACAGTCTCTGTTTAATCCTGAGCTGATGGTGTCAAATTTGCAGATGAACTGAAGCTCAGCAGTTTCTCTTTGAAGTCTGGTTCTGAAGTTTTTTTGCTGCAGGATGGCTACCTTTAAATCTGCTATTGTGTGTCCAGGGAGATTGAAGTGTTCTCCTACAGGTTTTTGTATATTGCCATTCCTAATATCTGACTTGTGTCCATTTATCCTTTTACGTAGGGACTGTCCCGTTTGGCCGATCTACATAGAAGAGGGGCATTGCTGGCACATGATGGCGTATACAACATTGGTGGACGTGCCGGTGAATGAACCGGTGATGTTGTAGCTGATCTGGTTAAGTCCTGTGATGGTGTCGCTAGTGTAGATATGTGGGCAGAATTGGCATTGAGGTTTGTTGCATGGATTGGTTCCTGAGTTAGTGTTGTTATGGTGTGGTGTATGGTTGCTGGTGAGAATATGCTTAAGGTTGGCAGGTTGTCTGTGGGCGAGGACTGGCCTGTCTCCCAAGGTCTGTGAAAGTGAGGGATCATTGTTCAGGATGGGTTGTAGATTACTGATGATGTGTTGGAGATGTTTAAGCTGAGGATTGTGGGTGGTGGCCAGTGGAGTTCTGTTGGTTTCTTTCTTGAGCTTGTCTTGCAGCAGGAGGCTTCTGGGTACATGTCTGGCTCTGTTGATTTGTGCGGGTATCATAGTTTTGAGAATGCTTGGTGAAGATCTTGTAGGTGTTGGTCTCTGTCTGAGGGGTTGGAGCAAATGCGATTGTACCTCAGTGCTGGGTGTAGACAATGGATCATGTGGTGTGTCCGGGATGGAAGCTGGAGGTATGAAGGTAGGCATAGCGGTCGGTGGGTTTTCGGTATAGGGTGGTGTTAACGTGACCATCACTTATTTGTACTGTGGTGTCTAGGAAGTGGACCGCCGGTGTAGATTGGTCCAGGCTGAGGTTGATGGTGGGGTGGAAGCTGTTGAAATCGTGGTGAAATTCTTCCAGAGTCTCCTTCCCATGGGTCCAGATGATGAAGATGTCATCAATGTAGCATAGGTAGAGAAGGGGCGTGAGTGGACGAGAGCTGAGGAAGCGTTCCAGGTCAGCCATAAAAATGTTGGCATATTGTGGGGCCATGCGGGTACTCAAAGCGGTGCCACTGGTCTAGTTGATGGCATTGACTCATCTTAAGGATCTTAGCCAGTATTTGTAGTGAGATATAGAATCTTTAACCTCTTGGTCGTTGGTTTAAATTTGGCTCAGTAATGGTTGTAAATAATTAACTACTGAATGTGATTTATAGATGAAAATTATTCTTTCAAGGTGAAATAATCTCCCGTTCAAGGCTCAAAACAAGGCCTATGTACTGCTTAAATCAAACCTAAGTCCTCAAAGAAGGGTAAAATGGGATTTAAGTAGTATATAGTTTTTGTGCTGACCCTCTGCAAAGGGATGACTTTCACCCTCGGTGGGCTGCTATATGTGGAATGAATTAGTGGGCTCTGCCCTATTCCCACTGGATGGGTGTCCTTGTCACAAAACCATTACAAATAGGCACTAACTGATGCACTTCATGGTGTGCTCACCAGAGAGGTTGAGGATTTAATCTGATGGAATGAGAGGACACTGAAACACCTCCTATCCCTGGATATTTTAAGGCTGTCATCTGTGTTTTGTGGCTCAACAGAGGACTTTAACCTTTCATGCTGTCAATTCAGTCCCTTGTGAACCATTATTATTTGGAATGAAGCTTCCTTTGTCTACTTCACACCCCTCTCTATCCTGCTCAAATAGGCTAGTCCCTCATGAGAATTTTTTTACAGGTCCCTGTCCACTGTGAATTTAATGTGAATTCTTCCTCTAATATTTTGGTCTTGAAAATCTTCCTGTAGAAAATTTCTGTGACCACCTAGCATTCAGGTTCAAGCCATCTCATCTGGAATATTTGGATATGCAAAATCAGAGGTTAAATTACTAATTCAATGGGGATTATTTCAGATCTCCAAATCCAGCTAAATCCTATATTATCCAGAGACTGTCTCACCACAGAAATTTCGTTTCCACACCTTATATCCTGCAGAGACATTCTTTTTTCACAGTACTAACACAGAGAATAGACATGCATATAACTGTTTGGATGCTAAGCATCTTAATCTGTTTATTTGCAAAGACTAATATTTGCTTCAGCATAGTTTAATGTTCATCACCTATATTTTATGTCCACAGTGAGAAAGGGGCATTCTGTATTGTGAAGGCTAATAATCTTGAACTTTCTGTGTTGGTCATCATTTTCCATAAATCCATTAATATCTCTAGTACTATGGCTGGCATACACTAAAGAGTTTTCTTCATATGTTGATCCCATAAGTGGAAAGAGAGGTCTCTTTCTTCTAAAGCTCCTTTGGTGAATTAGAAGAGATTACGCTGTTAAAAATTACATGGGGGCCAGATCCTCAGCTCATATAAATTTGATGTAGTTCCTTTGACTTCAGTGCACCTACATTAATTTACACTAGCTAAGAATCTGGCCTACTGTGATTAGCCCAGTGTTTACAATGAGAATTCAAATGCCCACAGGTCAAGAAATTCAAATATTATCATCCCCATGGCAACATTAAGTCAGTCACATTGCACCTACAGCGTGTGGTATTTTGGATTACTGGATGTATTGTGAAATGCCTTAATATATACTGTACAGTGTATTATTGTATCAGAGTTAATACCTTTGTGGTAATCTTAATATTTTAATTTCCTGACTTCTGGGGATTTTGAATTCTCAACTTTCAATGCTGCATTAACATAGTTTTTGCATAAATTTCAGAGAAAAAAAGACAAGGGGAAAAAAAGAAAAAAAAATGAAAAAGGAAATAAAAATCATATTTCCTTTCATTGTATTTGTCTATTGGCCTTATCATTACATAAGCAAACCTCTCAGTGAATGAAGTGAGCTCCCATTTTCCCCGTGCAAAATTGCTGGATTTGAACCTTTATATTTTTGACATGTCTGTGTTTAACCTATCAAATGCTTATATAGTGAGTCTTATGTGTTAATCATTGCTAGTCTTCTTCATTTAATTAACAGCATAGTAAATTGCTGCTGTAATTTTGCTTATGTAATGTAAGGGAATTGTACTATGTACCCTTGTACATTGTGGGCCAGACCTTAGGTGCCCCCTTTATTTCACATTTCTGGCAGATTCTGATGGTAAAGATAGCATAACCCGCATTGGAGGATCGCCTCAGTGTAGGGAAATCCTCTAGTGGTGTCACTACTCCAGAGCCACACTCATTTCCTGATGCCATTGTAGGAGTGTCATCAGCACAGAAGGGTTGTGGCCAGGACTTCCCCTTATTTACCACTGAGGTTAACCTGCCATCTTGATCCCTTGGTGGTGTTGGCTGCCAACATAATATACAGCAGCAGGGTTTTCTAACATACATCAGGGAACTGGCCCAGCACACATCTGGTCCAGATTTACTTAAATTTTGTACTCCATCCCCCACCTGTTATTTACTCTTTGCCAAAGATTTATAGCCCTCTGACTTACATCTCACTCCAGAAGTAGCATTGCTTTTGGTTTTATGGCAGAATTCCAGCCTTAGATATATCTAGATATGTTCATATGTCTCTAATCTCAACTTGCATAATCAAATCTTAGTGCTTTTAAAATTACAGCCCATAATTATACATTGAAATGAAAATCATTGGTGCCAGGGCTTACAGGAACATAACAACTCCCTCACCAGATCAGTGGTGCCTTTGTAAATGCAGGACCTAGAGAGCTGAACTGAACTCCTTAGTGTGTTACAGTATTTATCCTCTCATGTTGAATGAACCTTATACAGAGGTTGTTGAGGTTACCATACTCTTGGCCTCAAGATGTATAAATCTTTCCAAAGTGTCAAAATGTTGCTGCAAAATTAGGACATGGCATTTCTTTTCTTTAATAGCTTGAGAATCATTATGTTATATCTGACATGATCACACTATTTGTAATGTACACAATGACCTGTTCACTGGGTGAAAAACTATTTCCATCTATTCAGCACATTCTCTCATGATGCCTTCAGCGCTTTATTATAGGTTTCATTGTACTGGTCCCTGAAGAAAATGTGGCTGATTTCTTCTCTGATTTTTTCTGCATGCCTGAGTTTCACAGAGTGCAGACCCTTTCATATACAGTATATCTTCTCACTGGATTTGACAGATCCTCTTTACGAGGCTTACTTACTACCACACAGATTACATTTGAGTTAGTTTTTGGCCATTGTATGAAATGATAAGCTTTCTTCCCTCTTACATTATGTAAGTGTCTTTACATATGTTTATTTCTTGTACAGTGACTATCAAAATGGTCCTGAGAGTCTCTAGGTACTACCACAATACAAATAATAAGAATCTAACACTAAAATGAGTAACTGAAGCACACTAATCCAACTATGCTTCCACTACTTTGGTTGACATATATTTCCCAGTTGGATTTTATTTTGTGGATGATTACAATGCTTGTGAATGTGAGGGGCTAATAACACTGGCTAACATACCATGGGCAGAAACATTGCAGGTTTCTCTTTCCAGCTTGGAAGGTTTCTAAGGCTTAAACATAAATCCATCCATATCCTTTGCTTCCTGCTTTGCATCAATGCCATTTCTATTAGTCACAGGCGTGATACTGGATCATGCTAGATATACACTATCGTTTTTGTGTTGGGAACAGGTGGATCTTCAAAAGGGTATGCAGCAGGGAATTTAAGTGCTCTCTTTGGGGAATTATGGAAATCTTCAAAGTTGAGAATAGGCAGCACTGGAGTTTTAAAAATCAGTGTCCCTGCTCTGGAACAGTAGTGATAGGACTGACTTACTGAGGATGAAGGACTTGTGATGTATGTTAAGGAATCTCAGTAAAAACAATAATAAATAGCATCCTCGTGACACACATAGCCCTCACAATCTATGCTTTGTGCTTTTGTGTCTGAAGTCAGCATTGCCCTCTTTGGGAGCACTCGAGCATAAGTGTGTGCTGTCCATGTGCCTAGACGACGGTGGGTTATCTCATAGATGTCTAGCATAATTGTAATTGCTTTTTTCTGTCCTTGGGGAAGTTAGTGTGCATTGTGGCAGTGAGAAAGTCCTTGAAGCAGCTGACAGTACAGTTATGCCCTAAGGATCCTTCAAAAGGACCCAGCAGACCCCGGGTTCTGGTGAGCCTGGCATTAGGCTCCCGAGAGTCATTTTCTCCAGTTCCCTTACTGTTCATCTCAGAAGTATGTAATGGCCCTTTCCTTACAGAATGCTCAGCCTGCAGACCACTTGAAGAACTTGGGTACTAGCAAAGTCCTGATTTCGATGTCCCCTGAGTTCATAGTTGAGCACTGAGCACCTCTTTGTTCATCCAGGAGGCCCAGTTGCTCCTGTGCAAGTGTTAGAAAAATGCTGACATCAGTCTCTTGGGGTTATTTTAAACATAAATAAAAAAGTTTCCTCTTTGCTCATTTCATGTGCTTATGACCATCTATACTTAGGCCAAACACTTCAGACTTTAGCACTTGTAAGGCAGTAGGAGGTGCAGGTGCCCACCACCTCTGAAAATTTGCCTGTTCATTCAAGTGCCTAAGTATGGAGTCTGCTTATCTAGCTTTATCCCAACTTTGTAAATTTACCCTAATTGCCTACTATTTTGTTGCTAAATTATGCTTTAAAATGCCAGTTCACGTTTATATTATATCAAAGCTAACACTAAAATATTCATTGTTTTAAATTGACTGCTTTCCACTTGCCATCTGCATTGTTAGTGAGACGGCATGCTATTTCATCAATTCACTACAGTTTCTAACCTGCTGATTCATTTGCATGGGTGAAAGGTGAATGTTCAATGATTTCCACCACAGTTAACATAAACATTGACCTGATCGACTGCAGTGCTCCCTCTGTGCCATAACATAGCCACAGATTTATCATTCCTGCTTTAGCTTTGCTCCAGGCGCCTGATTAAAAAGCCCAGACCAATGTCTGCTTTTATCTACTTACTTTGATTTTCACTTTGGAGCACTTTACCAGGACTGTACTCATACCCCCCTGCTGCTTACATGCTTTGTGGCATTTATTGTCTGAGTTTTCCTCTCAGTGTGGCACCAAGGTCCAACTGCATAATATACCTTCTGCATGCAAGGATAATCCACATCTTCATCATCACTCTGCTATACTGGACATGGTTTCTATAATGTTGTGGATATAATAGGGAAGAAAGCAATCAGAAAAGTCCCTGGGTTTTTCAAGTTGCCTCTGAAGACTAATAAAATTCACCATATGTTTCTTCTATCTGCTGTGAACCAGGCTTCACTTCTAAATCCATGCAAGAAGCTGAAGGCTTAGTATGATGATGTCATCTAGATGAATTGTTTGCTAGAGTTATTGCTATTAATCATGGCTTACTATTGGTCTATTTAAAACCACATGAGCATAGCATTAGCACCAGAACATTTATCAAGAAAAATTACTTTTTTGGGGTAAGGACATATTGCACTTGCACTTCACTTAGGAAGAGAGGATGAAATTAGTCAGTATTGCTTAAAAGGCAGGCACTCTTGAAATAAATGATGGCATGTTATGTTAATCTCATTAACTACATAGTACTTTTGAGAAAAGGAGGCAGCTGAATGTCTAGAAAATGAGGGGGTTTAGAAATGGATACCTAGCGCTCTTTATTTTAAGACTTTACATATACTTTTCAGTTTATGTGAATTCATGTGTTTTAATGTTACTGCAAATATTTGATACTCCAAAGAACTTGTTATGACAATCATTGGTACAGAATTTTTTAGGCCATAAATTCCTTATTGGAGCAAAGCGGATTATATAAAGATTGATACACTATAAAGTAAAGAAGCACTTTAAAATGTTTTTGATTTGGTTATTAAAAGTAGCCGTAATTAAGCCCTGCGAGAAATATTAAACAACATTATTCCCTCCATTGACTGGAAAAAGGCTATAAAGGTGTACACTAGTTATATGAGTTTAATAGGAAAAAATAATGAATGTTTTTGAAAATCCCACCATACGTCTATTTTGAAAGGACAATTCATGTCTTTCTACAATATTCTAATAAAAAAAAGGAAATGAATCTGTGAATATACATTTTAAAAGCAATAGCTAAAATTAGAATTACACAGGCCAGAAAAAAATATTTTATGTATTACCTAATATGCACTAAAGTGTACTATTTAAGACAACTTTTTTCTTTATTGATGCTTATAAAAGATGTCAGGTTCAAACTGACAACCCAAAAGTGTGAAGTCCTTTATTTATCCAGAGAGTTTTTAAAGACACATCATTAAATATATTCAAGAGATAAAATAGTTTGATAGATTTTATAACCTTCACAGAAAGTTATTCCTACTCAATATTTCCTTGTTTGCCATACCCTTACCTACATGGGAAGAGGATATCCGATACTTTAGGTCTCTTTAATTCAGCAGACATAGGCATAATAAGCTCCAGTGAATGGAAATTTAAGTCAGCAAAATTGAAAGTGGGAAATAAGAAACAAACTTTTAAGAAGGAAATAATAATTAAACCACTGGAACAGTTATCCAAGGGATGTGTTATATTTTCCGTCACTCCAAGTCTTTAAATCAAGACTGGATGTCTTCCTAAACAATATGCTCTAGTCCAACTAGAAGTTGTTGGGCTAGATGCACTGGGTGAAATCTACAGCTTGTGTTATGCAAGGAAGTCCAACAAAATAATCATAAAGGTGCCTCTGGTCTTAAAATACATTTAATTTTTTAAAAATAAATGGTAATAAGCACTTCTGTTAATAAATTACAGTCTTCATATTCAGAGGCTAAAATATATTAGAGACGTATTCCAGATTCATTGGGACAGATCCTCAGAAGGTGTAGATGAGCAAAGTTGCACTGAAGTCAGTGAAGCTCCACTGATTGACACCATCTGAGGACCTCTTCTATTGAGTGCATAGAGACTGAGTGCTCTACTTAACCCCATTTCTCAAGCCAGAGAAAACACAGCTTCTTACTTTACTTACTTATAATCTCATGTGTCTAGTGGTACATGGTGCAGCCCATTTTCCCCACTGCTGTCTATCCAGAGGAAGATGTTTGCCTCCATTGTAAATTGTCTACCTCAAAGCAGCATCCTTTTTTATCATCTTACCAATAAGTAATTCTTTGTCCTCCACACCTTTTCTTCCCTCCAGATGGAATCCAATCTAAGATGTACCTTGTATTCTGCCATGGGGTAGCCTGAAAAGCTGGCCAAACCACCATAGCCATCTCTGTCTAATTCTGCAGTCTGCTGACACATGCAGCACAACACTTCCTCACTGGTTACACACTCTCTCCAATAAATTCCAAGATTCTTCTTAAACAATGTTGATGGAATGCATTCAGCTTCCTGTAATGTATTTCCACCATCTGCCATGTTTCTGAGGCATGCAGTAGTGTTGGAAGGACTATAGCATTGTACAATTTTTGAGATGGAAAAATGATGCATTGGCTTTACTGCTTCTTGCCTTCACTTTTTTAGTGAGTTGGCCATTAGCAGATACTGTACTTCAAGATAGACAAAGTCATTAACTCTTTGTACTCTTCTCCATCACCCACATACTCAGTGTTGATAGTATTCTCGCCTATCTCTATAGACTTTGTCTTCCATATACTGAAAGAAAGTCCCACTTTAGCAGCTTCTGCTTTTACACTTTTCTTGCCATCCAAATTGGTATTCAATATGACTATATCATCTGCAAAATTAAAGTCTTGCAGCTTATCTCATGCCAAAACAATACCAGTGTCCTTGGCAGTTGCTGTTGCTCTTCTCGTCAAAGTCTATGACAATGCAAAAGAGAACTGGGGATAGTACACAATCTTGCCTTACACCAGTAAGGATCTTAAACCACTCCATGATCTGCTTTCTGACCTGGTGCCAGACACAGGACTTCACCACCCAGCAACTAATCACGGGGAGTGGACAGAAGGAGAAGATTAAGGTGGAAGGAAAGTAAAGGAAACAAATTTCCTCCTAAATCCCCAACCTGGAACAATGCCCCCGCTGGCTTTTCTCCCTAACCCACGCCTGGTGTGGGCAGGGCTATGCAAGTGTACATGTTACAGTGTGGTATGCACTGTACTTTTTGTGCCTTAAAATATGATAAAATCCTTTTTAATGCTCTTGTTTAATAAAAGTAAACAAATATTTTTCACCATATAAAAATTTAAAGAGGAAAAATTTGAACCCATATTGCCATCACAATCCATAGAAAATGCCAGCCTGGTGGGAGCAATACTATTTTATGGCCATCTAAGTTCAAAAATTGTTCTCCATCCTTTATTTTAAAGCTATATCTGTTCACTAAGTGGCAAAGGCAAAGAAAGGAGAGTTTTTCTCATTGTAAAAGAGCATGCAAAGGGTTCATATTCTTGGCACATGTGGTGCAAGCCTTAGGAGCTATCACATCACTAGCACAGGGTATTACAAAAGTTTAGATAAATGACAAGAGCACGATTTGCCAAATTATTATCATTCCAAGATAATAAAGGCTGAACTCTGCAGATGCCTCTTAAGTGACAGAATGCTGTTCCTAGCACAGATGTTATGTGTTACTTAATGGCTAGAAATGGACCAAGCTTTATACTCAAATTCCTATTGGCTTCTGGAAAAGAGATATAATTACTATTGTCTTGCATGGAGCAATGCCCTTATAGTCAAGTACCCCAATCACCAAAACGTCATTTCTAAAGTATTTAGTTTTGTAACATTTTGTCTCATCCAATCAGCCAGTCAGAATAATAGCCCCAAAATAGTCCCAATTGAGCTGGGTAGCAAAGCTTTGTAGAGATAGTATTTCAAAACAAAAGATCTAAGCCAAATCAAGGTATGATATTCATCTCTCAAAATCTCTCTCTCTCTTGCTGCTCTTATTTGCTGATAAAATTATGAATAAAATGTATTAGTGCCAACAGCTTTTAAGCTTATTTTACATTCCCAATGAACTGGAGTATTTTTTAATGTATCTACATAACTTCAGCTAGCTGTTTGCCAGAGGTTCAATTTTCTAGACTTATGTGGAAGAGCACATTAAATGCAGAGAGGAGTGGTGACTACTATAAGCATAAAACGTCAAGCTGTTAATGCAAGATCTTTACTGAGTTGAGACAATGGTAATGTTGGAAGAATGGTCTTGTTGCAGAATGAGTAATCTGTGCTGATTAACTGACATCTCATGCACATTGCATGGAAAAATAAACTTGTTCTAGTAACCTTGTGTAATTTTTAGGAAAATTGCCCATATATGGGACATATTTTTTAGGAAAGAGGCATTAGAAACCAATTTGAGTTTTAAAGTTAAAACTAATTATTTAGAAAAGGAGGTATGTGCCTAGCTAACTTGCTATAATTCTGTGTAGTTATAACTGCATAGTTAAGAATTAAATCCATTGTATTAAATATGCTTATAACTTCCTTTCTTTTTTATCTTTAGTTTCTTTTAATAAAAACATGGAAGATTTATGATTAAGATGTGGAATCACAGAATCATTGTGTAACTGGCCAAATGAATTTAAATTGGCTAATAGGTAAGAAAAGAATGTGCATTAACTATTGTTAGTGCTTAGAATTACAATTTTATGATGTAATATTTGATTAAAAAGGTACTGCCTTTTAGAGTCAGAGAGCTCAATTCTTCACCTCTTCAATCTCTGCTTGGACACAGAGTGTGTGTGTGTGTGGGGGGGGAGATGGGGCGGGACAGGAGAGGGATGAGATGAGGAATCAAAGAGCCAGTTATAGCTTCCTCCTTTGTTATAGTCAGCCATGAAAGTTGGAGCAGCTGGTGATCTGTTCTACTGTATGCCTGCAGATAATAGGCAAAGTGGAGCTCTGCACTGCCATGCTCCCTCCATTCGGGTTACCATATTTCCACAATCAAAAAAGAGGACACTGGGGCGGGGGGGAGTCCTGCCCCTGCCCTGCCCCACCCCCATCCACTCCCTCCCACTTCCCACCCCCTGACTGCCCCCCTCAGAACCACCAACCCCCCCTGCTCCTTGTCCCCTGACTGCCCCATCCTGGGACCCCTGCCACTAAGTGCCCCCTAGGACTCCATCCCCTATCTAAGCCTCCCTGCTTCTTGTCTCCTGACTGCCCCCTCCTAACTGCCCCCCCCAGGACCCTACCTGTCCCCTGACTGCCCCGACCCTTATCCACACCCCCACCCCATATTCACACCCCCACCCCCAGACACACCCCCGGGACTCCCATGCCCTACCCAACTGCTCCCCGCCCCCTGACAAGACCCACAGAACACCCGACCCATCCAACCCCCTCTGCTCCCTGCCTGCCTCGACCCCTCTCCACACCCCTGCCCCCCTGACAACCCCCCCCAGAACTCTCCTGCTCTCTGTCCCTGACTGTCCCAACCCCTCTCCACACCCCTGCGCCCCTGACAGCCTCCCAAACTCCCGATCCATCCAACTCCGTCTCCCTGTCCCCTGACCAGGGCCGGTTTTAGCAAGAGCCCAGGAATCGGGCTGCGCTCCGGCTGGAGCTCCGGCCGGGGTCGCGGGGCTTGGAGTCGGGCTGGAGGTGCTCGGCTGGGGCCCAGCCGGCAGGGTCAGCCAGAACCGGGGCTGCTGCCCTGGGGCCCGAGCCGGGCCGGAGCCGCTGGGGCCGGGGCCGGTGCCAGCGCCCTCGGCCGGAACTGGTATAAATGCAGAGAGGATACCTTTGATACTATGTAGCAGATAATCAGTCAGTGTGGCATTCTATCAGCTGATCATAAAAGACCAGTCCATGGCACGGGGTTACCTGTAGCTTCCCTCCACACCTCCAAGCATCCTACCAGAATCCTCCATTCTATTCTTTTCTGTGTGCATATTTGGACACTGAGGAAAGTTACCTCAATCTGTGCTCATTGCTAAAGCTGCCTTCCCAAGCCTAACTCACTAAACCCTGTGCCCGGGACTGGAATAAATTAAAGTTACCCACTAATGCCCCGTTACCACATTAGACTCCTGCTCTCTACAGTGTGACATAAATGACATTTATGAAAGTTATCCTGACAGACCACCTCAACCAAGCACTGACAGTTTACTACCACTTATAACTAAGCCCACCAAACACTTCCAAGAAAGAGAAAAATCCCAGTTCCCTTACCAATCTTCAGCAAGGGAAAACCCATTCCCAAGATCAGTGCATAGTTAGCACATTAAGGAACCCAGCACTAAACCTTAAAATTATACCCCTAGCAGTAACACTATCAGAGGTAGTAAGCAAACCATACCTGAGAAAGTTGGAAGATAATTTCTTCCCTAGGAGCTGAAATGGGGCTCTCAGGCCTCACAAGCTACATATATCCAACACAGAAGCCCTTAAACTGACCAGTCACTGCAGTTGGGTGTCCCACTTCACCACTAATGTATATGCAATGCTAAGAAGTGCACCTGGACTGGGCACTGTGGATATGTACTTGGGGCAGCGAACCTGTGCTGTTGTTTGCTGCTAGATTACTATTTTAGCGTGCTAGCTTCATAAGAGCTAAAATGAGTATGTCTGTGAACTGAGAATCACACTCCTAGCTACAGGTGTTGATGTGGCCTGTGTGTTAAATTATGAACTAATATCCATGAACTAATGGATACAGAAATTGACTGCATATAAATCTGACATATATACTGATTTCTCAAATATAGTTCATGGTATTTTCAGAACATGATTGGAATATGGGGTTGGGGGGAGCAAATATTTTCCCCTTCTTACATATTATATTATAACCTGAGCAGATTGACTGGGCATATCAAATAGGGTCCCAATGAGGAAGATATAAGAAAGAATTTACATTCAGTACATATATGGTGTTGCATTAGACTTTACAAACTAAATAGCTCAGACACAATATAATACAAGAGAGCAGAAAAAAATTCATTGAATCCTTGTTCCAATCACCAGAATAATTTTCAAATAATTTGTGGTGATGGACGCAGTACAAAACCTGAAGAGCAGAGAAAACAGAACAGAACAGCAATATGTGCAACATGAACTACAGCATGTTTTGTAGAAACATGATTTGGAAGCTATTATAGCGGCACTGACATTTTCATTATAAACCCTACTTTCAATGCTTCATAACTCAGCAATAGGCATTTGCTTTAGGAAAAAGCAGCATAAGAGGTCTCAGCTTGGCAGAAAAATGTTTTGGTGTGTTGCTTGTATGTGTGCAAAATGTAAAAAAAGAAAAGTAAATAAAGACATTCTTCTCCAAGAGAATATTTTCATAATATATGTATATGAAATTCCTTTGTAAGATGTATTTATTTCTTGTCTAACCAAAAAGAGTCACTTTTTAAAGTGTTGCCTGGATGGCTTTTACTTGATGTTTATTTATTTATTATTGTTATTTTATTATTTGTATTTCAGCCACTGGAGGACCCAGCCAAGATGAAGACCTGATTCTGCTGTTATGGGAAGAATCACCAAATGGTGCTCTTCCATATAGCCTTACAAGTCCTTTTCCTTAGTGTGCAAGGGAGATTGTGGGTGTCAGAAACAGGACACTAATTTCAGAAGAAGGGAACATCATTACTAAGCACTGTACAAATGTAACCCACTGGTCAGTGTGTTGTGTCCCCCTCTGTGGCCAGTCCACACAAGATATGAGTGTTATAGCTCACAGCGTGAGACTTTGGCTCTTTAGATCAGGTTGTAAAGATTCACACATGTATCTTTGGAGAGCCCTGGTTCAATCCCTGGTGTGTTGATTATGATAGTTGCCACTACACAAACACCTAGTGAGAGAGTTTCTGATCTGAATAGTTTATGAGCTTAATAGACAAGACAGACAGTAAGGGAAGAGTCTGCAAATGAGGAATTGAGGTCCAGATAGCTTACATTACTTGTCCAAGGTAACACAGGAAGTCTTTTGCTCCAGCCACATGTGGAGCTCCCATTGAAGTCAATGGGAGTTTTTCAGAGGACTTGCAGGATCTGGCCTCTTACTATTGAATATACCATAACTAAGCTTTGCAGACTTTTTAAAAACAATTTTAATTGATAATATGAGGTTGATTTTAAGGGATTTTTATTGATTTAAGTTTTCACAGGTATGCAAAATTATGAGGGAGGTCAGACAATTACTTAATGACAATTCACATTGATTCAAAAAGTTGACACTTCATAATGGTTAAAATAAATTGCCAATGTTACATGTCAAACTCTACAAAGTAAATATCCTTAAGGCAGACTAACAAGTTCTCAAGCGACATTTTTCTTACTTTATCTACCTGTAAATTTCAATGATCATCCATGGAAATATTTTTTTCACTGGTTTGTGTTTGAAATGACATTTATTGATAAAGACTAATCATTCACAGTCTAACTATAACATTTTAAGTATTTGTTTTATGACTTAATAGTGTCCATTGCTGCTATTTTTAGGACTGTGACCAGGACAATGAAGCTTTAAACTGCAGTTGGTGCCCTGTGTGATTCTCATAGGGAACCAACCTTGTTGAATCGACATAATGACCCATTGATGGCAATGGGAGTTTTCCCATAGTCTTCACTAGAGCCAGGAGTTCATCCCATGACTATTAATATAATATTGGCAGATGGAATCTTCAATGAACAGTTTATTTTCTTTTTTAAATATTTATATATTTTCTGTGTTTATTTTTTCCATTAGTGTACTAATATTAATTCCATTAGCAATGTTAAGTCTCCAGCTGTTTTGCAACAGGACAATTATTATTTAATATAAAATTCTGGCCTAAATTCCTTTCCTTTGGGGTAACATCCAAACCCTCTGGAAATTATTGGGAGGCTTTCTATTGACTTCAGCGGGCACTGGAGAAAAACTTAATTCTTTAGCCTCTTTCAGTGAAAAGGGATAATAACTTTTCAATAAATTTTGGCTGAAAAAAAAAATCAAGCAATCAGAAGCCTCAGTCCTATTTTGGGTGAAGTAGGAGATCATGTGGTTATAGTTGCATTCCTCAAGCCAGTGCAGTGGATTTTTACTTCTCACAATTAATAAATGCAAAGAAATGTGTCTTACTAATATCAGCTGGATAATTTTCAGGAAAAAATAATATGGCGAGGAGGATGACACTGCAGCAGTTGTGAGAGACTTCCCAGAGTGTCAGCCAAAATACCTGCACTTTTCTAACCTGAACAGTATCACCATCTTATCCTGCAACCCTTATTGAAATGATCAGGGAGGACTCACAAGAGTAAGGTTTTGCAGGCTTCGCAATGTATGTGGAAAATTGCAATTTGTCTTCTGAAACGAACAAGCATTCACAAATGTAATATCCATGGAAAGCTTATGAAAAAGGAGCTACTTTTTCATATTATTAATTAATTCATTTAAATTGATACAGAACAGTAGAATATTAACAACTTTGTTATAATTGAATGGCAGCAGTTCCAGTCCAGGTATCTCTCAGCCAGCAGATGAAACAATGCTTGGGGATCAGCTGATCACCATATTTGGGGTCGGGAAGGAATTTTTCTCCGGGGTAGATTGGCAGAGGCCCTGGAGGTTTTTCGCCTTCCTCCGCAGCATGGGGCAGGGGTCGCTTGCTGGAGGATTCTGAGCGACTAGAAGTCTTTAAATAATGATTTGAGAGTTCTACAGGTAAGTCAAGGGAGAGAATTCTTCCAGGAGTGGGTGGGTCAGGTTTTGTGGCCCGCATCATGCGGGAGGTCAGACTAGATGATCATAATGGTCCCTTCTGACCTTAGAGTCTATGAGTCTATGAGTTCAGAACAACCCTCCCAAAAAAGTTCACCATCTTTATAATCCTCCTCCAAATTTTCAAATGCTTGGGGTTGGGGTGGGGAAAAGATGAGTTTTTCAGTATGTTTCCAAAGATATCCACTTCAAGCTATGTTGACAAGTGAGTTCCCAAACCAAAGTGGTCCCAGAGAGCTGGAGTCCTGACAGCAGCCCCCTTTGTGTTTATAGAGGTTGAGAACTTCCATGCGGCTGGGCGTATGTCACAGTGAGAGAGTCAGTCTCTCAGTTAGGTAGTTCCTGAGCAATTTAACTTTTAACAGCATCAGATGAACAGGTTCTCAGCTACATTCTGGGCAAACACAAACTTTTGTTGTTGTGACTGACTATAGCATGGTACCATTTTAATTTCCTTAGAACTCAAAAGCAATAAATAAGTGGCTACGTTGCTACTTATAGGCTCAGGGTTTTTTTACTTCATTTTTTTCCTCTTCCTTGCTGCTCTCTTTAATCTCATTGTTTCTGGATTTTCAATTTCTCGCCTAAATGAACTCCTTGTACATGTACACATAAGTCCTGAATCACAAAATAAGAGTTCTTCCTCTAATTGACATCAAAACCAGTTAGCTTAATCCAACTTCAGATTGCTCCAGCTTTTTCCTCAAGAAATCCTGTGCTATCCTATTTTAGTCATGATCAGACTATAACTAGCTTTTCCATTTGAATTATCACTCAAAACATGTTCGTGAGGAGAGTCTAATCTGGACATGTGAAGAAAACAAGATTAGTATCACTCATTCTCTGTGTGTGTGCCTGTTTGAGTCTGCACTGTACGTGTGGATGCTACAAGGAAGCCACAATCAAATAGTATAGGAAATATTAGTTTAATGTGATATCCAGTAGCTGTTTTGTGATCTATCATGCAATACAGTATTTCATCAATATGGTATCAAACTTTCAAATCAGTATTTGTACAGCAACAGAATTCTAAACTAAAAGTGATTTCCTAAGTTGCTGGTCATTATGTGGTGATTTAGGCTAGCAAATAATAATGGAACAGGATTTAAAAGCAAAGTTATTATGATATTATACTGGAGGGAGCCTGGTTTGCCTCATCTGAAGCTTTTTGGACTCAGGGATTCAGATAAAGGGAATGAGACTACTTCATGAAAGTCACACTGAACATCTCTAATCAGCCACATTTAGTAATTAGGCAAGCAACTAATCACACAGGTATCTGTGCTGTTTCTCTCCATTGGCCTGTAAGCCTCAGTGGAAGCTTGTTGTATTTATTGAGAAGTAAATCAACATTAACGTGTTTCAAGCAACAGCATGTTTTTTAATTCTCGATTACAATTTCAAAGCAACTGCCTTTCCAGGTAATACAATTCCCTGTTACACTTTTATGGCAGTGGGACTGACTTGCAAGCTGAATGTTAAGAGAAAAGATGTTAGACTGGCAGAAAACTTTGTTTGCATCTTCTTACTTGGTAGAAACAACAATGAAAGAATTCTGCAGAAGAGGTACTTCAAAAATGAATAGGTAACACCTTGTAAATTGCCAAAACATTTAGATGGCCTACAAGAAATGTACCAACTAATGATGGCTTAGTCAGACGGGGCAGTTAGGAAAACCTGATTTAAATTTATTTATACAAAAATACTTGCAAATGAAATGGAACTATTACGTTGTAAAATATTTAGCCCAGGTAACCATGTGATCTTATTACCATTTTTATTCTCTAACCTCTTTTTCTCCTGGTTTTTGTTAACAACTCACTTTTTGTGCCATGTTTCAAGTTAGGCACAGATTCTGCAAAGGACATAAGCACATGAATAGGCCCATTGATTTTGGCAAATGCAGAGTTTTCGCAAGATTGGGATCTGAAATTAAAAATTCCCTGGGACCGGGACCACATTTTCCTGTGTTGGCACAACACCTGGCACAATGAGGACGTGATCCTGACTGAAGCTACCACAATACAAATACATACATACATACATACATACATATATACATACATAAAAAAGTTCATGGATATTTGAAAATATCTGAAGGATTTCTAGGTGATGGTCTGGAATCATCTTTTGGCTTAAAACAACTGACTAAAATTAAAAGTGAGATGACAGATTCTTTTCATAATTAATGGAGATGTGCTTCCTTCAAACATTCTGAATCTTTTAAATGGCTATTCAAATTCATTGGAGGAAAATATCTACTGAAGTAGAGAGTAGCCCTTAAAAGTACCCCAGTTAATAAGCCCTCAGTGCATAACAGCAACAGACTAACAGGACTCAGCAAACAACAAAAACAATGAATGTAAGTCGTAAGCATGCTGAGGAATGAGAGGAAGAGGGAGTAAATCTCTAAATAAAACAGGGGAAAAGCTGAGCTGATGTTATTTTTACATAGCTGAACTTGGTGAGAAAGGCCAAAGTCAACATCCTTGAGAAACTATTCCAACTAAGAAAGGAGCTGTAGAGAGCAGTTAGATTAACAATATGAAAAAAATAAGTGTTTTTTCCCTTAAAACAATAGGACTTGGATCATAATTAGAAACATTTCTAGAATAAATGTCAAATAATGGAAGGGGAATAGTAGAAAACTGAAGCGATATGTCCTATGCTTGCAATTTCCCCTTTATCTTTTTACATGTCAGAAAAGGAAAACTCTGTAGTCTTTTCCAAAAAATCTTTATCTTTTGTTATTAGATACAAAAGTCTAAAGAACATTTAAAGAGGTGGCCAAAATGGAATAACACAGATGGGGATAGACAGAATCATTCTGAACAATAAAGATACAGACAAGTTGAAAGAAGAATAATAAAAAAAAATTCCTATCAATACCACAAGCCATTCATGAATGCTACTGAACAAAAATTGCTAGGAATGGGCAAGCCAACTATTGTGTAAGATATTTCATAACAAAAGACACCTTTTCAGTATTGAATTTATGTCTCAAAGATAGCCACACAAAGCCTATTAATTATACTGAATTCTTTTCATAAATACATTTCTAAGAACTGCCACACATTTATTTGTATCAGCTGTAGTGTTTTACAAGGTTTCCACTGCTTTTAAGGGGCTGATGTACCTAAGTATCTGTGGATGTCCTGATAAGGCCTTGAAGGTAACAGAATTCACGATAAAGGTCAGCCAAGAAGTAAAATGAGCCTACTTTCTGGGGATTTAGGTTGCTGCTTTGTGGACCAGGTAGAAAAGGTGTCACACTCTCATTTATTAGTTTGTTCTAGCAAGCACCTCATCCCTCTCCCACCCCAAGGATACACAAGTTCCTGGAGTTGCTAAGTGCTGGGAGCTTGACTTCTTTTTGGGGTCCTGAATGGCAAAGAGGGAAGGCCCCGAACACCCTCTGGATCAGCTAAAATAATCATTCTTTCACTGGAGAGGGGCACCTCTGTCTCACTGGGAAAGAATAAGGACTCTTGGTCCAGGCCCATGGAAAGTGTGGGCAGGCTTCAAATTACACTTTTGGTCAGGCTCTCTTTTCTCCTGATCACCATTTGGTTTTAGGGGTAAAAAGCAGTGAATCTCCTCAATAAACATTTCGTTGGTACAGTTCCAGGACTGAGCACTCAGCTGAGGAGACACACTTAAAACAGCATCTTTGGAATTCTTCAGTGAGTCAGGGGAGATACAGACAAGTCAGGAGATGCAGTGGGAAGAATCTGTGATTTCAACCTCTGGAATGAGGGCATTCCTTAATAACCATGTGCTTTGAATAGTATGGGGGATGGAGTGGCAGGAGTTGAGAGGAAACTGTATTGGGCCAACCCCACTGTGGCTGCTTTTTGTGCAATAGTAGCTTTTGGATGAGGAATTTAGCAAAAAACCTTACAATATACAATTTTAAACAAGCCTCACAAAATGGCACCACAGAAGGGAGCAAATATTTTAAAAGTGCTGCCACATTTTAAGCAAAATTACTGTGACTTCCTGCACATTCATCATATTTCCCTCCAACATTAACAGCATGATTTCAGGAAAAAAAATCATTTTGAATTTTCCACAATGTTAACTCCTTGGCACTGAAAATCTAGATTTCTTGATACTAAATAAATGTTACCAAATGAAGAGAAGCACAAAGAATTCTGGCCTTTTTCAGAGATGGATCAGGTTCTAGTTGTGCTAAAATCATTAAGAATCAACATAAAAAGAGAAAATACATTTTTAATTTCATATTTACTTTGTTTCAACATTTTCCTTTTTCTGATATTAGCTAAAGTGTTAGCTTAGAATAAGGAAACATTATTGGCTAGGATTTGAATTTCCATTACTTAATTTTCTCACTAGTCTTAAGGGGAATTTGCACAGCTAAGTTTTTGTATCTCTTTGTATAATAAGATATATTATACAGATATTTTCACACATGGAATTTACAATGCATTTGAATAGATATACTGCACATAAATCCAAACTAGAGTTTGGTTTTATATGAATCCTATATACTCACAATCAGCGGCATGCACAGGAATAAAACTATGCTTCTGCTTTTGGAGGGGCACTTTCTGTGCCCCCCGCCTCCATTCTCCTGGCCGGAGGAACTGGCTCTCCCACCACTGCTGGTGCCCCTGCTGATTGGGTGTGCTTCCCCCCTATCCCCCCTTATGCATGCCCCTGCTCACAATCTCTTAGTAACAAAGTAAAGAATTAGACTTCAGTAGGTTAGAGCTACATGGGATAATGGAGCAACCATTGTCTGCACAATAGTTCACATATGGTCTTGAAATTAGAGCCTATTTAACTGAAGAAGGGGATCTTGGGCAGGACACCAGAGTACTGTGGTGATTGCACATGCTTGAATGACAACAGTTACTCATCTGTTATTTAAAGTAGTTGACTGAGCTATATTACACATATTTACTGTACACTAAATCCTAGGGTGGGGAGTCCTATGACCTGTTAAATATTCTGAGTGTTTGGTTGCATATACTCAGTGTAGAGACAAGTGGTTCTCAAACATTTTATATTGGTGACCACTTCCACACAGCAAGCCTCTGAGTGTGACACCCCTCCCCCCCGCCCCCCAAATTAAAAACAGGGATTTTAAATTTAATTTAATGTGGACATGGGGCTGACAGTCCAAACTCTGCCAGGCACAGGGCTGACAGCTTGCGACCCCCAGATAATAACCTTGTGGCCTCCTGAAGGGTTGTGACCTCCAGTTTGAGAACCCCTTATGTAGACCCCATTTATTTGCACTGATACCTCAGTTGGGAAACCCACATGAGTTAGGAGACCCTACCCAGTCCAAAGGCCTGTGCATACCAATACCCATAATTCATCCAACCAGTCAGCCTTCCATTCTTGTTCAAAGGGAGATTCCCCATGCAGCACAATCCCCATAAGTTCCAAATAATGATTAAGCTGATTCCTGTTCTGCACAATGCACTATATAAAGAGGGCTTCAGAACCTTTTCCAGATACCTTGCCACAGTCTGTTGGAGGAAAGTTGATCTCTGCTGCATTGCTGCACATTTTCTCAGCACCTTGCTATTTAGTTCTGTTTGGAGAATGCAATAATTCTTTAAAAGGATCCAAGCTCTGAGTTTCAAGTAGAGATGGTAGAAAAGCATTTGGGAATAGCCTATTGAACAATGTTTTCATGTTGGTTATATTATATACAAGAACATAAGAATGGCCATACTGGGTCAGACCAAAGGTCCATCTAGCCCCGTATCCTGTATTCCAACAGTGCCCAATGCCAGGTGCCCCAGACAGAATGAACTGAACAGGTAACCATCAAGTGACACATCCCTTGTTGCCCATTCCCAGCTTCTGGCAAACAGAGGCTAGGGATACCATCCCAGCCCATCCTGGCTAATAGCCATTGATGGACCTATCCTCCATGAACTTATCATGTTCATTTTTTAACCTTTTCTTGGCCATCACAGCATCCTCTGGCAAGGAGTTCCACGGGTTCATTGTGCATTGTGTGAAAATGAATACGTTTTTACTGTTCTACATCCAATGGTTACTGTAAATAATGTAAAACACTCAGCTTTTACAGAATATTTTTCATGCAGATGCCTCAATACTCTTTACAAAACAACATTATCACTTTTTTATAGATGGGGAACTGAGGCAGAAAGATGTGTAATGACTTGCCTAATGTTACACAGCATATCAGTGATAGAGTTGGGACTAGAACACAGGTATCTCGACTCCTACTCCAATGCATTGCCCTTTGGAACATGCTCCCTCCCAGAAAAGGAAGAAAAAAACTTTTTAAATAGGCCTTTAACCTAGCCTCTAAATTTTTCACCCAGTTTTGCATGTGCAAAATCTACTGTGCTAAAACCAGCACATACACGTGCATACTGATTCCAGGCACACTTGCAAATGGATTTTGCAGGTTGAAAGGTGGGGCTTTGCACATGCAAAATTGCAGTCACACTCACAGAGACTGCTTTTAGAAAGTTAGGCCTTTAGGAGGTTAATTCCTGCTCTTAAAATTGCTTAGTACAAGGATATGAAAATTGCTTACTTTTACTGCCTTGCAGTTAGTATACTAAAATGAAAAGTAAAATCATAATATTTATGAAAAAATCCAGAGCGAAAAACAAAATGTCCATAATAATTAGTCTGGAGGGCTCTGTAATTTAATCAAGATGTAAAGTTTCTGTACTAACTACTATTCAACCATACTTTTTCCTGATCTTTCAGTAGTTGATCATTAGTATTAGATGAACTGTGCGCGTTAAAATAAAAGAAAAAACTGGACTTTGTTGCTGCAGCAGAATATCAGCATATACGGAACAGACGCCGAGATAAATAAGAACAATTTATTTACACTGATGCTTCACTTCTTCATCTGCTTATGAAAAGATGCTGATTTCAAAATGAAATACTTTTATCTGTGTATCTATGGAAATATAACTCATTCCCTTATGAGTGTAATAATGCTGAGCAATGATAAAGTCATACAAACACATAATGAATACAAATGAAAGGTAATAGTTAGCTAAATAATTTGTGCTACATAGATGTATGAAACACTAATTTAAAAACCCATAGCAACCAAAGGGAATATCAGTGAGAAATAACCTAGAGCAAGAAAAAATCAGTTTGATGAATTGGGCTATATTAAAGAAGTTCCACTTCTCTCCCCCCCCCCCCCCCCTCCCCAGCAATAAAAGAGATGGAACATTCATGTTAGAGAGTAATATTTTTATCCTCAGAAAAATGAAAAATTAGAGTCTTTTCCTTGAGGGGAGAACTTTGCATTAAAAACTGGTGGTTCCTTTAGAGACATATTCAACATAAAGGATTTCAAACTAAGTGAAGGGAGGAAAAAAATCAAAAACTTCATTTTACTTGGAGCATTTGAGCAGGAGGTGGGAGGAGATGAAACACAAGTGTGGGGGAGAGATGAAACACAAATGGCCCTAGGAGTTCCTCTCACTTTAGGTTTGGCGACATAATAGTTTGATTGGGCTTTGCCATTCATGTAAAATGATATGAAGGGTAATTAAAAATACTGTAGGTCAGTTGAATATTTAACCTATTTGCTTATGTTAAGTTCTGTCTAGGGAGCAGTCCAATTCCACATTCCCAGTCACGACTCAGCTGTGATATGTAATGCATATATTTTATCATAATGAACATACTTAAAGGCAGCAGACTGCCTTGCATCAGTGAGCCTCTTTCTGCCCTGTCAAAGTGAATGGGAGTTTTGCCCTTGACTTCAATGGCAGCAGGACCTGACCCACTGATACTAATAACATGATACTGCATAAAAAGACAGTGTGTGAGTGAGGAGGTCAGGATAGTGATCCAGTGTAGATCTGCTGCAGCATCTTTTCAGGTTGTGTAAGCCCGAATGAAAGAAAATATCAGAACACAAACCAAAAGATAATGAGCCTTCTTCTCAAGTCACCTAAGAACTGATCCAAAGCCCATTGAAATTTATGGAAAGATTTGTATTTACTTTTACAGAGCTTTAGATCAGTCCTTTACTGTGATTTTACATTGTTGTAACTTCAAATGATTTACATGGAGCTACTCCTGATTTACTCTGGTCTGGAAGGAGAATCAGGCCCTGTGTTTGTAAAAGTGACGTTCTTAAATGACATGCAGCAAAGATAGGTATAAGCTACGAATTTCAAAACCACATAGTGATTCATCTGCCAGTTGCGAAGATGGTTTGATGTTAGTCTATTTCCAACTCACACCTCTTCATATGATGTCACTTACTTGAAAATTCAGTTTTATCACCTTTTTTTTCCTTGGGCAATTTGTGGAAGTCTATTCCTTTAAAGCATATTTTATTTCTTTACAAATTACATCTACTGTTGAATTCATTGATCACCTTCATGGGCAAAAGACTATTCTTCAAAGACCAGTGATCTTATCCAGTTGGGCCAGTCGTGTACAATGATATTAACAATGTTCACTTGACTTACCCGACTAGGCATTTTTAATAGAACTGGTTGATAATTGATTACATTTTAATTTAAAAGTTTAAAAAATTCAAGAAAATTGACAACTTTTTCATACATTTTACCCTCTCCCCAGTATTTCTACCATTTCTATAGTAGAAACGATCTGAAATTCAAATTTTCAATTTGAGTTTTAGAAAAAAAAGGAGGGAGTTTAAAAAATATTTTTGCAAAATGTCCTCTTTTTTTGATAACTCTATAGTTCTGTCACCAAAATGTGGGCTCTTGTCTTTCAAGTCTAACCCTGTAAACTTATATATGTAAAAGTGATAAGAAAGAAAATGTATCACAAAATGTTATGAACTAAGACATTAATCATGTAAGCAAGTATGCATGTGCTTAACTTTATGCACATGAGTAGTGCTGTTGAACACAATAGTACTATTCACATGTGCATACATATTTTTAATATCAGGGTCTATATTTTAGTCTCTAAATTTTCACACAACTATTTCCATATGCAATTACTGCAGCTTCACATGCAAATGCCCATGTGTGTACATAAATGGATCTATAATACATACAGAACAATTTGTGCACTACCTGTTTCAGAGCTTAATGGTAAGCCCATTGAAGTCAATGGCAGCCTTTGCACTGATTTCAATGCCAGTTGGATCAAGCTACCAGGCCCAGATAGAACGATGTGCACAATGTTTTAAAGAAAGGTGAACATAAGTTTTTCCAGACTCATAGAAAGGGTCTGATGTGAGGGGTGAATGAAGTTCTGTCAGTTATTGTTTTATGCCATCTAGTTCTCCCATTTTGTAATTATGTTGCATCATGTCATTATGCTATTTGTTCAAATTACCCTTACATTATGATCAAATATTATTATTGGAACTTAGTACATTGTACAATGTATTTAATTGTCATTGTGTCAAACATTAATGATGTTGGATAATACTAAAAATGAGTAATGTGCTGAATCTTAGCAGAATGACATTTAAAATTTGATTTCTGGGTCATTAAGATATTTCTTTTCAAGTTTGGAAAAACAATTAAAAAGCCTCTTACATCTAGGTTTTAACAATATAGTTTTATGAGTCACAGAAGCAAAAAATAGCAACTGGAAATAAAATTTATTTTTTTAAACTCAGATAGTCCAAAATGGCCAAAAGGAATGTATAGATTCTACAGTCTAGTTCCTCAATTCGTGAACAATATGATTTTTTAAAAAAATCAGGGGCTAGAAAGACTCTTTGCCCTGACTATGGGCAGTATATCATAGAATCATAGAAGATTAGGGTTGGAAGAGACCTCAGGGGTCATCTAGTCCTGCTCAAAGCAGGACCAACACCAATTAAATCATCCCAGCCATGGCTTTGTCAATCCAGGCCTTAAAAACCTCTATGGATGGAGATTCCACCACCTCCCTAGGTAACCCATTGCTTCACCATCCTCCTAGTGAAAAAGTTTTTCCTAATATCCAACCTAGACCTCTCCCCCTGCAACTTGAGACCATTGCTCCTTGTTCTGTCATCTGCCATCACTGAGAACAGCCTAGCTCTATCCACTTTGGAACCCCTCTTCAGGTAGTTGAAGACTGCTATCAAATCCCCCCTCACTCTTCTCTTCTGCAGACTAAACAAGCCCAGTTCCCTCAACCTCTCCTCGTAAGTCATGTGCCCCAGCCCCCTGATCATTTTTGTTGCCCTCTGCTGGACTCTCCAATTTGTCCACATCCTTTCAGTAGTGGGGGGCCCAAAACTGGATACAATACTCCAGATGTGGCCTCACCAGTGTTGAATATAGGGTAATAGAGGGGAATAATCACTTCCCTCGATCTGCTGGCAATGCTCTTACTAATGCAGCCCAATATGCCGTTAGGTTTCTTGGCAAGAAGGGCACACTGTTGACTCATATCCAGGTTCTCATCCGCTGTAATCCCTAGTCATTTTCTGCAGAACTTCTGCTTATTCCTACCCTCCAGCCTATCTACTTCTCCCCCCAGCTTAGTGTCATCTGTGAACTTGCTGAGGGTACAATCTATGTCCTGAGTAAATGGCAGGATGTAGCTGTGCAACCCCCAGGAGGAGGTATGGGAAGAATTTAAGACTCAGAATGTCACAATTCTGTTCCTGGTTATCTTTTGCTCCCAGAATAAAATAACTCAGAGCCTTTCTACACTTGGAAATTTATTGAAATAACTATTCTGGAATAATTATTTAAATATAATCTCCTGTGGGGACATTCTTACTCCAGAGTGAGAGTGACTCTTTGCAATTTAGCTTAATCCACTTTGGATACTCAGCTGGTGTAAACTGGTGTAGTTTGACTGAAGTCAATGGCTCTACTCTGATTTAAACAACTGACAAGATTTGAATCTCTGCATTTTAAAATTAATCCATCAACAATTAATGTTTTTCATAATCTACTTTCTTTGCTCAATTATCCAACTTTTTTTCCTTTTTCACTCCCTTTATTACTCATGCAAGACTTCTCTCTCTCCACCCTTTTTTCCTTCTTCTCGCCTAGTCAGAATACTAGACCATACGTTTACTCTTTTAAATAGAAGGTTTATTCTCAGGCTTCCTGGTAACAAGTTATGCATTTTGTAAGTGGAGTCTGATGGAATGCAAATTCTCCAGCTGTGTTTATTAGTAGGTAGCAGTTTGTTATGTTTTCAAGTTGCCAGCTAGTATCATGTCTGGTTGCTTTTGATATAGAGATGAAATAATTGCTCTTACAGTATACAAATATGTTTGGAATCTCACACTATGGGTTTTTCCCCCCTCAATCTGGAAAATACTATGAGGTATAGTATCTTCACTGCTCATACTCTATATGTATATGTAACACAAAATAAACTATGCATAACGGGAGTATAAGAGACAAAGCTGTAATTGTCTTGTGTATATTTATAATAATGTAAACCCGGAGAATGAAATAAATGTGAAAATGAAGTTTCTATCTTTCCATGAGTTACAGATGACTATCAGGCTAGACACATCATTGGATATAAAAAAAATTCAGTTTTCTTCCAAATTCTTTTTGTTTATATATATACTTCATAGCCAAATACCAATGTCTTTGGGATATAGCTGAAAGTTTCATTCATACATGAGGAAGCTAATTAAGGAATTTTGTTTGACTTCTTAGAATCCATTTTGTATTATTGTTAGAATATTTTGCTTTCCGATCATATATATTGCTCCTTTGTCTTTTTTACATTCTCATGTAGTCTCAGTCAAAACTAGCTTCAGCCACTCTCATTACTGCTCATGAAGTGATTCCTCAGACTCAGGGATAAGGACATCATCATCAGCATACCTGAGATTACAGGCACCTGCTTCCTCTAATTTTAATTCCACCATTGTAACCATCAAGATCAACATGCATTACCATTTCAATATAAATCCCAAACAGATGCAGTGGCATAATGCTGCCTTGCTGAACTTCTTTCCAGATGTTAAACCACTCTGTTGTTTCTTTTGTTGTGGTAAATTGTTACTTCCTGGTGACATTAAAGAGATGGCAGCAAATGACCACATTTAAAAATGCTAATTGACTACAGATTTATCTAGAAATTATGTGGCAAACTATGCTGAACACTTTTTATGGTGTGCAAGGTTTAAGCACAAGCACTGGTTTGTTCTTCTCCTATTTCCATAACCATTAGGAGTTCCGATGACTGATTTTCATGAGCATTCGTCAAGCCTGAATGTGACTGAACTACTTATAGACTGGTGAAAAGAGTGACTCAATTTGTATGGGAATTGAGTGTGACTGTTTGGTAATTTGCACAATCCTTCAGATGTCCAGGTGGTTTGTTTCTTTCTTTTGCATATTGTTACTCCGGTATTCCTATCTAATCTTTGCCAAGAGATGCTATTGTTAGCTCTTGTTTCTCCTTCCTGTGAGGCTGCGGAATAAATAGAAATCATGAATGACTTAGCCATAACTTCAGATGATTTCATCATTGTGGTGCCATCTTCTTGTTTTGAAATCAGTCATGGTTGTCCTATTGTTTGCACAGTTTCACTATCAATTGTTGTTGTTGCAATGTCAAAGAAGGTCTGCTTTTCCACAATTTCTTTTGTTTTCTCCTTATAATCTATTAGTGCATCCAGGTGAAGGAGGAGCAATACAGCATCCTTTTGGGGTAAGTGACTGTCTGTAGTGTGTGTTTGTTTGTGTTTGAGGGTTACTTGCTGTGTGCTGAGCTTGTGTTTGTCAGTCTGTTTGTTTGTTTTGGTTGTTTGAAGGACCGTGTGCTGTGGCTGGCAGTTGGAAGCTGTGAGCTTCAAAGGAAGGTTTGAAAGCTAGAAGCCTCTGGTAAGTGGCTGAGCCTTCATCAGTGGGCGGGGCATTCATACAGGCCAGGGCTTTATAAAGCAGCGCACAAGCGACCAGGGAGCTTTTGCAACCAGGGGCTGCTAACAGGGAGTTTCGCAAGGGAGTTTGGAAGGGGAGCAGGAAGGGGGCGAGGGTCCCTTGCCGGTTCCATCTGTTTTCTCTTGATTCCCCTTAATACCTATAAAGCAACTACATTCATAACTGTTTGCTTAAACAACCCTTTCAGCTGACAGGGGGCTGCAGACGGAGGTTTGACAGAGGGAGGCTTACGATGGTTAGGAAGACCCGCAACACCTGTGCCAGCACTGCTACTGTCTCCTCCACCTGTGCCTGTAGCCAGACAGAGCACCTGAGCATGGATGCCTCTACCCAGATCCTGGTGTGGTTTTGCAAAGACTGTAACTTGCAATTTCCACTTACTGATATCCAGGCTGCGGGGACCATCCAATGTGAGAGGTGCCTGCTGGTGGAATCTCTCAGGCAGCAGGTGGGAGAGCTACAGGAGGAGGTGGCTAGGTTGAGGAGCATCTGAATCCACGAGCAATTCCTCGACAGTGTCCATGTGGAGACAGCTGAGGTAGCTGTCCCAGTACACAGGACTGCTGGTACACCACTGGTGGAGGAGGAGATGGCTCAGGGTGGACGCTGGCAGCTGGTTACTTCTGGCAGCAGGCAGTGCTCCACCCTTGCTCCGAACCCTCCTGCCATGGTTATAGGTAACCGTTATGCTCTCCTTGATACAGGAAAGAAGGAATCACTCCCTACAGTAAAGGAGGAGAAGCCTCGTACCCCTAAGGCTGGAGAGTCTGCTGCCACCACTGCGAATAGGAAACGTAGGGTAGTGGTGGTCGGAGACTCTCTGCTGAGGGGGACGGAGGTGCCCATCTGTCGCCCTGACATTTCATCTCGGGAGGTATGCTGCCTGCCGGGGGCCCGTATCCGAGACGTTACGGAGGCATTGTCGAGGATTATCCAGCCCTCTGACTACTACCCCATGCTACTCATCCATGTGGGCACAAATGATACTGCGCGGTGTGACACTGAGCAGATCAAGAGTGACTACAGGGCTCTGGGAGTACGGGTGAAGGAGTTTGGAGCGCAGGTGGTATTCTCTTCGATTCTTCCTGTCAAAGGTAGGGGCCCGGGCAGAGACAGATGCATCATGGAGGTGAATGCCTGGCTGCGAAGATGGTGTCGCCAGGAGGACTTTGGCTTCCTAGACCACGGGATGCTATTCGAGGAAGGACTGCTAGGCAGAGATGGCGTTCACCTTTCGAGGAGAGGAAAGACCCTGTTCGGACACAGACTGGCTAACCTAGTGAGGAGGGCTTTAAACTAGGTTCGACGGGGACAGGTGAGCAAAGCCCACAGGTAAGTGGGGAACATGGAGACTGGGGAGATGGGTCGGAAATGAGAGGGAGTGTGGGCTATATTGGCAGAGAGAAAGGAGAGTCAGGACAAAACTGGGAGGAAAGATCAAACCAGTATCTTAGATGCCTATATACAAATGCGAGAAGTATGGGCAATAAGCAGGAAGAACTGGAAGTGCTAATAAATAAATACAACTATGACATTGTTGGCATCACTGAAACTTGGTGGGATAATACACATGATTGGAATGTTGGTGTGGATGGGTACAGCTTGCTCAGGAAGGATAGACAGGGGAAAA
>NC_048303.1:62879337-63041660 GCF_013100865.1 Trachemys scripta elegans | reverse complement strand
AGGAGGAGGGAGAGAACTTGTTCACCTTAGCCTCTAAGGATAGAACCAGAAACAATGGGTTTAAACTGCAGCAAGGGAGGTCTAGGTTGGACATTAGGAAAAAGTTCCTAACTGTCAGGGTGGTTAAACACTGGAACAAATTGCCTAGGGAGGTTGTGGAATCTCCGTCTCTGGAGATATTTAAGAGTAGGTTAGATAAATGTCTATCAGGGATGGTCTAGACAGTATTTGGTCCTGCCATGTGGGCAGGGGACTGGACTCGATGACCTCTCGAGGTCCCTTCCAGTCCTATAATCTATGAATCTATGAATTATTAGGGTCAGGGCCGGCTCCAGCATTTCTGCCGCCCCAAGTAAAAAAAAAAAAAAGCCGCGATCAGCGGCGGCAGTTCAGCGGCAGGTCCTTCGCTCCTAGAGGGAGTGAGGGACCTGCCGCCCCCGAATTGCCACAGGTGCCGCCCCTCTCTCTTGGCCTCCCCAAGCACCTGCTTGTTAAGCTGGTGCCTGGAGCCAACCCTGATTTGGGGTCTAGATAAGCAATGCCAATACACACCAAATGAGTCTAAAATTAGGAACCACATTCTATTTCTGACAAATTCTTTTGTAATTTTCACTGGTTTGCATTTGTGGGGTAGGCAGGATGTGAATCATCAGGATAACTATAGCATCTCTATTTCTATTGCTTCTGAAAATACTGTGATCAATTTATTGTCCACTGATTATCATAGAGCTCTGAAAACAAATGTTGGCAAGAGGAACTCTTATTACTAATCATTCTTTCAGATTTATGGTATTGATCCAACCTTTTCCAAATAACATTATTACAAATAAACAAAAAAGGGAACTGAATGGCAGCAGTTTCATACTGTACGAGATGGGGACTAATATTTGTTTTATTTGGACAGGAATGTTGGCAAATTACATAACAAGCGAAGCCTGTTATTACTAGTGCTAAAGTTACCTAAGAGTTAGATGGCACAGGCTGTGGTGGAGCATAGTCAGGGGGAAACCATAGCTGCTGAAAGAGAGGGTCATTTTGCATAAAATGTTTCCATTTGAGCAAGACTAAGGGTATGTCTACACTACGAAATTAGTTCGAATTTATAGAAGCCGGTTTTATAGAAATTGGTTGTATACAGCCGATTGTGTGTGTCCCCACATAAAATGCTCTAAGTGCTCTAGTTGGGGAACCGCGTCCACAGTACCGAGGCTAGCATTGACTTCCGGAGCATTGCACTATGGGTAGCTATCCCACAGCTATCCCACAGTTCCCGCAGTCTCTGACGCCCACTGGAATTCTGGGTTGAGATCCCAATGCCCGGATGATGCAAAACAGTGTCGCGGGAGGTTCTGGGTACATGTCGTCAGGCCCCTCCCCCTCCGTCACAGCAACGGCAGACAATAGATTCGCGCCTTTTTACCTGGGTTACCTGTGCGGACAACCAACCACGGTAAGCATGGAGCCCGCTCAGCTCACCGTCACCATATGTCATCTGGGTGCCGGCAGACGTGGGACTGCATTGCTACACAGCAGCAGCAGCTAACTGCCTTTTGGCAGTAGACGGTGCAGTAGACAGGTAGCCTTCATCGGCGATCTGGGTGCTGGCAGCTGTGGGGTTGCAGCCGTAGGGCTGCATTGCACCAGCCCCTTGCCTTTTGCCTTTTGGCAGTAGATGGTGGATTACGACTGGTAACCGCCTATTACAAGTTGGATCATCACACATTAGCAAAGTCTTCCCTGAGCAGCAGATCGTGCAATAGGCCTGAAGGCCATCGTAGTACACTAACTGCCAAGCGCCCAGTATTTGCTGCCAAGCACCCAGAAGATGCCGAGGGCTATCAGTCATGCTGCACCGTCGTCTTAAGATGTAAAAAATAGATTTGTTCTGTATTCATTTGCTTCCCCCTCCCTCCGTCAAATCAACGGCCTGCTAAACCCAGGGTTTTCAGTTTAATCTTTGGGGGGACCATTCTGTGTGACAGTTGTTTGTGTTTCTCCCTGATGCACAGCCACCTTTCCTGATTTTAATTCCCTGTACCTGTACGCCATGTCGTCACTCGGCCCTCCCTGCCTCCCGCCCTCCCTCCTTCTCCTGGTCCATCAGATACTAGTTTTGCGCCTTTTTTCAGCCCAGGCGCCATAGCTAGCACTGGGACCAGGGAGCCCGCTCAGATCACCGCGGCAATTATGAGCACTATGAACACCACGCGCATTGTCCTAGAGTATATGCAGAGCCAGGACATGCCAAGGCGAAACCTGGACCAGCCGAGGAGGCGATTGCAGCGCAGCGAAGAGAGTGATGAGGAAATTGACATGGACATAGACCTCTCACAAGGCACAGGCACCAGAAATGTGTTACTGGGGCAGGTTCATGGCGTGGAACGCCGATTCTGGGCCTGGGAAACAAGCACAGACAGGTGGGACCGCATCGTGCTGCAGGTGTGGGACGATTCCCAGTGGCTGCAAAACTTTCGCATGCGTAAGGGCACTTTCATGGAACTTTGTGACTTGCTTTCCCCTGCCCTGAAATGCCAGAATACCAAGATGAGAGAGGCCCTCACAGTTGAGAAGCGAGTGGCAATAGCCCTGTGGAAGCTTGCAATGCCAGACAGCTACCTGTCAGTCGGGAATCAATTTGGAGTGGGCAAATCTACGGTGGGGGCTGCTGTGATCCAAATTGCCAGGGCAATCAAAGACCTGGTGATATCAAGGGTAGTGACTCTGGGCAACGTGCAGGCAATAGTGGATGGTTTTGCTGAAATGGGATTCCCAAACTGTGGTGGGGCCATAGACTGAACCCATATCCCTATCTTGGCACTGGAGCACCAAGCCAGCGAGTACATAAACTGCAAGGGGTACTTTTCAATGCTGCTCCAAGCCCTGGTGGATCACAAGGGACGTTTCACCAACATCAACGTGGGATGGCCGGGAAAGGTACATGATGCTCGCGTCTTCAGGCACTCTGGTCTGTTTCGAAAGCTGGAGGAAGGGACTTTCTTCCCAGACCAGAAAGTAACCGTTGGGGATGTTGAAATGCCTATCATGATCCTTGGGGACCCAGCCTACCCCTTAATGCCATGGCTCATGAAGCCGTACACAGGCAGCCTGGACAGGAGTCAGGACCAGTTCAACTATAGGCTGAGCAAGTGCCAAATGGTGGTGGAATGTGCATTTGGACGTTTAAAAGCGCGCTGGCGCAGCTTACTGACTCGCTCAGACCTCAGCGAAAAGAATATCCCCATTGTTATTGATGCTTGCTGTGCGCTCCACAATATCTGTGAGAGTAAGGGGGAGACATTTATGGCAGGGTGGGAGGTTGAGGCAACTCACCTGGCCGCTGATTACGCGCAGCCAGACACCAGGGCGGTTAGAGGAGCACAGCAGGGTACGGTGCGCATCAGAGAAGCTTTGAAAACGAGTTTTGTGACTGGCCAGGCTACTGTGTGAAACTTCTGTTTGTTTCTCCTTGATGAACCCTCCAACCCCTCCCCCCCGACCCGGTTCACTCTACTTCCCTGTAAGCCAACCACCCCACCCTTCCCTCCCCACTTTGAGCACCGCTTGCAGAGGCAATAAAGTCATTGTTTTTTCACATTCATGCATTCTTTATTAATTACTCACGCAAGTAGGGGGATAATTGCCAAGGTAGCCCAGGATGGGTGGGGGAGGAGGGATGGAAAAGGACACACTGCATTTTAAAACTTTAACTCTTATTGAAGGCCAGCCTTCTGATGCTTGGGCGATCATCTGGGGTGGAGTGACTGGGTGGCCGGAGGCCCCCCTACCATGTTCTTGGGCGTCTGGGTGAGGAGGCTATGGAACTTGGGGAGGAAGGCTGTTGGTTAAACAGGGGCAGTGGCGGCGGTCTGTGCTCCTGCTGCCTTTCCTGCAGCTCAGCCATACGCTGGAGCATATCAGTTTGATGCTCCAGCAGCCGGAGCATTGACTCTTGCCGTCTGTCTGCAAACTGAAGCCACCTATCATCTTCAGCCCGCCACTTGCTCTTTTCATCCCGCCATTCAGCCCGCCACCTCTCCTCTCGTTTATATTGTGCTTTTCTCATGTCCGACATTGACTGCCTCCACGCATTCTTCTGTGCTCTATCAGCGTGGGAGGACATCTGGAGCTCCGTGAACATATAGTCCCGCGTCCTACGTTTTCTCTTTCTAATGTTCACTAGCCTCTGTGAAGGAGAAACATTTGCAGCTGGTGGAGGAGAAGGGAGAGGTGGTTAAAAAAGACACATTTTAGAGAACAATAGGTACACTCTTAAGTTACAAGGTCGCATTTTTCCTCTGCCTGCCGGTTTGTTATGAGAGATCACTCATGCAGTGCCAGGCAACATATTTCAGCTTGCAGGCAGCCATGGTAAGCCACAGTCTTTTGGCTTTTTTAACCTTCTTAACATGTGGGAATGGTTTCAAACAGCAGCTCCCTCATTTCCCATATCAAGGATGAATTGGGTTGGCCATTTAAAATGGGTTTTCAATGTAAAAGGAGGGGCTGCGGTTTCCAGGTTAACATGCAGCACAAACCCAAGTAAACCACGCCCCCACACACACACCCGATTCTCTGGGATGATCACTTCACCCCTCCCTCCACCGCGTGGTTAACAGCGGGGAACATTTCTGTTCAGAAGAGCAGGAACGGGCACCTCTGAATGTCCCCTTAATAAAATCACCCCATTTCAACCAGGTGACCGTGAATGATATCACTCTCCTGAGGATAACAAAGAGAGATAAGGAATGGATGTTGTCTGCATGCCAGCAAACACCGGAACCATACGCTGCCATGCTTTGTTATGCAATGATTCCAGACTACGTGCTACTGGCCTGGCATGGTAAAGTGTCCTACCATGGCGGACGGGATAAGGCAGCCCTTCCCAGAAACCTTTTGCAAAGGCTTTGGGAGTACATGAAGGAGATCTTTCTGGAGATGTCCCTGGAGGATTTCCGCTCCATCCCCATACACATTAACAGACTTTTCCAGTAGCTGTACTGGCCGCGATTGCCAGGGCAAATTAATCATTAATCATTAAACACGCTTGCTTTTAAACCATGTGTAATATTTACAAAGGTACACTCACCAGAGGTCTCCTGTGTGCCCTGAGGGTCTTGGGTGAGTTCGGGGGTTACTGGTTCCAGGTCCAGAGTGACAAACATATCCTGGCTGTTGGGGAAATCGGTTTCTCCGCTTCCTTGCTGCTGTGAGCTACCTACAGTACCTCCATCCTCATCTTCCTTGTTCCCCGAACCCTCTTCCCTGTGTGTTTCTCCATTGACAGAGTCATAGCACACGGTTGGGGTAGTGGTGGCTGCACCCCCTAGAATGGCATGCAGCTCCACGTAGAAGCAGCAAGTTTGCGGCTCTGCCCCGGACCTTCCATTTGCTTCTCTGGCTTTGTGGTAGGCTTGCCATAGCTCCTTAATTTTCATGCGGCACTGCTGTGTGTCCCTGTTATGGCCCCGGTCCTTCATGGCCTTGGAGACCTTTTCTAATACTTTGCCATTTCTTTTACTGCTATGGAGTTCAGCTAGCACTGATTCATCTCCCCATATGGCGAGCAGATCCCGTACCTCCCGTTCGGTCCATGCTGGAGCTCTTTTGCTATCCTGGGACTCCATCACGGTTACCTGTGCTGATGAGCTCTGCGTGGTTACCTGTGCTCTCCACGCTGGGCAAACAGGAAATGAAATTCAAACGTTCGCGGGGCTTTTCCTGTCTACCTGGTCAGTGCATCTGAGTTGAGAGTGCTGTCCAGAGCGGTCACAATGAAGCACTGCGGGATAGCTCCCGGAGGCCAATAACGTAGAATTCTGTCCACACTACCACAATTCCGACCCGCAAAGGCCGATTTTATCGCTAATCCCCTCATCGAAGGTGGTGTAAAGAAACCGGTTTAAAGGGCCCTATAAGTCGAAAGAAAGGGCTTCATTGTGTGAACGTGTCCAGGCTTAATTCGATTTAACGCTGCTAAAGTCGACCTAAACCCATAGTGTAGACCAGGCCTAAGAGGCTAGCTTCAGTATGTGGGAAATAGTGCCTGGCAGACAAACAGTACAGAAGTCTACCTAGTACTAATACTAGTCAACATGCGAGAATGTCCTTTGTTAAAAGTATTTTGCATATTTGTATTGATTACACAACAGTTGTATTCATCTGTGCATTTTTGTACACACTTAAAACCTGCAAATGGGTGTGTGGGAGTGGCCTCATTTTCCAATTTACCATTCTTTGTGTATGTATATGTTTTATTGTGTGTGATTTATAGTGGAAAATTTCTGCGCATTCTTTTAAACATCGTCCTGCACTCTTCACATACTTGTTTGGCTTAACGAACTAAGTCACAGGTAGATTAATGCCAAAAAGAATCAGTTCTGAGAAACAGGGTTCTGGGACACATTTGATGATAGGGTTCCTGTTTCTGCTTTTGTTGTTCATAGAATCATAGAATATCAGGGGTGGAAGGGACCTCAGGAGGTCATTTAGTCCAATCCCCTGCTCAAAGCAGGACCAAGCCCCAATTAAATCATCCCAGCAAGGGTTTTGTCAAGCCTGACCTTAAAAACGTCTAAGGAAGGAGATTCCACCACCTCCCTAAGTAATCCATTCCAATGCTTCACTACCCTCCTAGTGAAAAAGTTTTTCCTAATATCCAACCTAAACCTCCCCCACTGTAACTTGAGACCATTACTCCTCATTCTGTCATCTGGTACCACTGAGAACAGTCTAAATCCATCCTCTTTGGAACCCCCTTTAAGGTAGTTGAAAGCAGCTATCAAATCCCCCCTCACTCTTCTCTTCTGAAGACTAAATAAGCCCAATTCCCTCAGCTTCTCCTTATAAGTCATGTGCCCCAGCCCCCTAGTCACTTTCGTTGCTCTCTGCTGGACTCTCTCCAATTTGTCCACATCCTTTCTGTAGTGGGGCCCCAAAACTGGATGCAATACTCCAAATGTGGCCTCACCAGTGCCGAATAAAGGGGAATAATCACTTCCTTTGATCTGCTGGCAATGCCCCTACTTATACAGCCCAAAATGCCGTTAGCCTTCTTGGCAACAAGGGCACACTGTTGACTCATCTCCAGCTTCTTGTCCACTGTAACCTCTTGTTGTATTATTTAGCCTGATCATTTGCTTCATGGACTTTTGTTTAGATAGCCAATATACTACTCCAATCTGAAATTGGGTTAGTTTAGCCATTGTATACATTTCAGCTACAAATCACAGAAATTCTTGTGTGTTTGTGATCAATATGTACCTTACATGAATTTATGAGGAATATGGACTCATTATGGGGGAACTGCTCAGCAGTTCTGTGGACCATCACTAGGTGGGTCATAGAGTTGACTCCATCATCTGTTTTGGGACTCCTGATGTCTGGAATCGTGGTGTTTGGTTACTAAACTGTCAACCACACAAGTTTTCAATTTAATACAATTAATTAGCAAAGAGTAAATAACTGGTAAAAAGCATAATATATATATAAATTAAAAGAAAGTTGATTAATATAAAATCAAATCAATATCATTATCAGGTTGATTAAATGATATTGAGTAAAGCAACAATTTCTGATTAACTTTATCATCTAATGATTTGGGAAGGCATCAATCTTATTTAGCTCTCTGCCTCAAAAGAGACAGGGCATTATTAGTCTCAATGTCAATTGGCATATTTATATTCCAGCTGAATGGCTGAAACAGGAATTTCACTCCCATTGAAGCAAATATTGAGAATACATCTCTAAAGTCACTTAAGGCAACCAATATATTAGTAGCTAGGTGGGAGTCAATTTTCTCCCCTGCCTCCCTCCCTTCCTGTCCCTGATAGGATTGCATGAAACATTCCAATACAATTTAAGATGACAAATTCAAGACAAAAATGTTGACAATTTCATAGTGACCGGTGACCACTGGATGTCATACAGATTTAGAAGTAAGCATTCCAGTTAATTAGTGCAGGATGTAAGACTTACATTGAAGCTTGAGGATTGGTTGACTTCAAAATACCTACATTCCTATGTAGAATCATTATTACTGTTTCACCTCCAAAAGGCTGTGCTTTGTGGATCTAAAGTATATTACCAGCTCATCAGAATTGCACATGAAAATCTTCCCAGAAGCACAACTTTGAAAAAGACCACTCCTGGAAATAGGCTGTAATAGGCTAACAACAGCTGGTTCAGAGGAAGAAATCCTGCAATAAGTAGCTATGGAATAACATGTCCGTAGGGCAAATTTCTTCCTCTCACCCAACAGAGTTATGCCTGAAGCTGGAGGGTCTTGGTATCTCATAGACTTAGGCTTCAAGGCATGAGGGACCATCATGATCATTTAGTCTGACGCCCCGCACATTGCAGGACACAGATTCTCATCACCCAGTCCTGTAATAGGTTCATAACCTCTGGATGAATTACTGAAGTCCTCAAATCTTGATTTAAAGACTTCAAGTTACAGAGAATTAACTATTCACTCTAGTTCAAACATTAGTTCAAGTGACCCATGCCTCACATTACAGAAGAAGGTGAAAACCCAGAGGGTCTCTGCCAATCTTACCTAGGGGAAATTTGTTCCTGACCCCAAATATGGCGACTGCTAAGACCCAAAACATATGGGTAAAAAAGACACCTTGGAAACAATTCTCTGTAATAACTCAGAGCCTCCCCAACTAGTGTCCCATCTCCGTCCGTTGCTAATTGCAGTTGTGCACAGACCATATGCCATTGTAGGCAACTTCTTCATACCAGCCCCTCCATAAACTTTTCAAAATCAGTCTTGAAACAAGACTCTACCCACTACTCACTTTGGAAGACAGTTCCAAAAATTCACTCCTCTGATGGTTAGAAACCTTTGTCTAATTTCAAGCCTAAAGTTATTGATGGCCAGTTTATATCCATTTGTTCTTGTGCCAACATTGGCCATTAGCTTAAATAACTGCGCTTCCTCCCTAGTGTTTATCCCTCTAGTGTATTTATAGAAAGAAATCATCTCTCTCTCCCCCCCCCCACAGCCTTTGTTTTGTTAGGCTAAATTAGACAAATTCCTTAAGTATCCTCTTGTAATGTAGGTTCTCCATGCCTCTGATCATTCTAGTAGCCCTTCTCTGCATCTATTACAGTTTGAGTTAATATTTCTTAAACATGGGAGACCAGAATTACACACAGTATTTCAAATGAGGTCTCACCAATGACTAGTATACTGGCAATAACATTTCCCCACCTCTACTGGAATACTTCACCTGATGCATTCTAGGATTGCATTAGCCTTTTTCATGGCTGCAACACATTGATGGCCCATAGTCATCCAGTGATTGACCAATATACCCAGGTCTTTCTCTGCCTCTGCTTCCAATGAATACATCCCCAGCTTATAGCAAAAACTCTTGTTGCTAGTCTCTAAGTGCATTGCCTTTGAACTATTAAATTCCATCCTATCTCTATTACTCCAGTTTTCAAGGTCGTCCAGGTATTCTTATTTGCTATTCAATTCTCCTCTAGTGGCAATACCTCCCAGTTTTGTGTCATACACAAATTTTATTAACACACTCCCATTTTTTGTGCCAAGGTCATTATTGGAAATTTTAAATAAGATTGGTCCCAAGACTTATCCTTGAGGAACTCCACTGGTAATATCTGTCCAGCCTGACAGTTCACCTTTCAGTTCACCTGTTGTAGTCTCCCCTTTAAGTAGTTTCTTAGCCACCTTTTGATTTGCATATAAATTCCCATCTTCTCCATTTTAACTAATAATTTCCCACGTGGAACTGTATCAAATGCTTTACTGAAATCTAGATAGATTAGATCTCCTGTATTTCTTTTGTCTATAAAATCAGTTAACTTCTCAAAGAAAGATCAGGTTGGTCTGGCATGGTCTAGCTTTTGTAAAACCATGTTGTATTTTATCCCAATTACTACTTACCTTGATGTCTTTAATTGCTCTCTCTTGCAAAATTTGTTCTAAGACCTTGCATACAATTGAGTCAAACTACCAGACCTGTAGTTTCCTGGATTGCTTCCCCTCCCCCTTTCTTAAATATAGGTACTATATTTGCAATTCCCCAGTCATGGGATATGACCTTCAAGTTTACAGATTCATTAAAAATCCTTGCTTTTAGGCTTGAAATGTCATGTGCCCCTTCCTTTTATATTTTTGGATGGAGATTATCCGGGGCCCCTGATTTGGTATCATTAATCTGTTTGATTTTAACTTCACCTCAGATGTGATAATTTCTACTTCTATATCCTCATTCCAATTAGCCACCATGCCACAGCCCCCAAGCTTCTTGCTGCCTCAGTTTTTAATAAGCGTAAATTATTTGTTTAGATGTTGAGCCATACTTATATTATCTTTAATCTCCACCCTATCCTCCACCTAATCCCACTTCTTCTTTCCTTATTTTCTTTTTATTTATATGGCTAAAGAATCAGTCAAGTTTACTATTCCACCATGTTTCTGTAATCCCTATAATATCTGGGATCACTTCCTTCACCAATAGTTCTAGTTCCTCCATTTTGTTATCTAGACTCCTTGCATTGGTGAACAGACATTTTAGTTGGTGTTTCTGCTTGGCTTTACTCAAATTCTTCCCTAAATTAGATGCAGTCATTTTACTGTCCATATCACCTACTTGACTATCACTATCAGTGGTACTGGCACTATCTTTCCTCTTGTTGTTCATTCTCCTACCTTCTGTTCCTTTCCTCATTGCTGTAGCCCCTTTACTTGATTTTCCTCCCAGTCAGTTAGAATCAGGCATGGAGATTATATGGAGCATCTCCCAACTGTTTCCCTAAATTCCTATTTTAATGCTTTTTTAATCAGTTGTGCCTTTTTCTCTCCCTGCTCAGGTGGTCAAACATCCCAAAGCCTTCCTTATAGCACCACTGCCTGAGCAATCTGTTGATCATCATAATCTTGTTTTACCTTCTTTCTCCTCCTCTAGCAACAGGCAGAATCCCATTGAAGATTATCTGAACCTTCACTCCTTTAAGCATCTTCCTCAGTCTTCCTCTTTAGTCTCAGATCCATATCTTGTATCTTAGCTACCAGCAGACAGAACATACTGCTGTTCTCTGGATCAGCTCTGGTTCTTCTTAGTAGGGAGTCCCCAATCATATAGACTAGCCTTTTCCTGATGTTAGTAATATTCTCCAGCCTTCCCCATTTTTATTCCTTCTGGCTTCAAGTCTTCTTGTCTTCTGTTCTCGCTTCCAATCTTTGACTAGCCATCTTCTGTCTTCCTGGGGCTCTCAACTCTGTTTTTTTGTAGGACTAGTTGCTCTTCTTTTGTTCCTTGATGTCCCATCTTCCATAGCTCTGGTTTATTCTTGGATACTCTGGATACAACTGTGGTTCTAAAGGGGGTAAGATACCACATTCTACCAATGGCACACCTACTGCTAAATACCATAGATTCATAGATTCTAGGGATGGAAGGGACCTCGAGAGGTCATCAAGTCCAGTTCCCTGCTTTCATGACTGGACCAAATACTGTCTAAACCATCCCTGATAGACATTTATGTAACATACTCTTAAATATCTCCAGAGATGGAGATTTCACAACCTCCCTAGGCAGTTTATTCCAGTGTTTAACCACCCTGACAGTTAGGAACTTTTTCCTTGTCCAACCTAAACCTCCCTTGCTGCAGTTTAAGCCCATTGCTTATTGTTCTATCCTTAGAGGCTAAGATGAACAAGTTTTCTCCCTCCTCATAATGACACCCTTTTAGATACCTGAAAACTGATATCATGTCCCTTCTCATTCTTCTCTTTTCCAAACTAAACGAACCCAATTCTTTCAGCCTTCCTTCATAGGTCATGCTCTCTAGACCTTTAATCATTCTTGTTGCTCTTCTCTGTACCCTCTCCAATTTCTCCACATCTTTCTTGAAATATGGTGCCCAGAACTGGACACAATACTCAAGTTGAGGCCTAACCAGAGCAGAGTAGAGCGGAAGAATGACTTCTCGTGTCTTGCTCACCACACACCTGTTAATGCACCCCGGAATCATGTTTGCTTTTTTTGCAACAGTATCACACTGTTGGCTCATATTTAGCTTGTGGTCCCTTATAACCCCTAGATCCCTTTCTGCCGTACTCCTTCCTAGACAGTCTCTTCCTATTCTATATGTGTGAAACTGATTGTTCCTTCCTAAGTGGAGCACTTTGCATTTGTCTTTGTTAAACTTCATCCTGTTTACCTCAGACCATTTCTCCAATTTGTCCAGATCATTTTGAATTATGACCCTATCCTCCAAAGCAGTTGCAATCCCTCCCAGTTTGGTATCATATGCAAACTTAATAAGCATACTTTCTATGCCAATATCTAAGTCGTTGATGAAGATATTGAACAGAGCCAATCCCAAAACAGACCCCTGCGGAACCCCACTTGTTATACCTTTCCAGCAGGATTGGGAACCATTAATAATTACTCTCTGAGTACGGTTATCCAGCCAGTTATGCACCCACCTTATAGTAGTCCCATATAAGTTGTATTGGCCTAGTTTATTGATAAGAATATCATATGAGACCGTATCAATGCCTTACTAAAGTCTAGGTATACCACATCCACCACTTCTCCCTTATCCACAAGACTCGTTATCCTATCAAAGAATGCTATCAGATTGATTTGACATGATTTGTTCTTTACAAATCCATGCTGGCTATTCCCTATCACCTTACCACTTTCCAAGTGTTTGCAGATGATTTCCTTAATTACTTGCTCCATTATCTTCCCTGGCACTGAAGTTAAACTAACTGGTCTGTAGTTTCATGGGTTGTTTTTATTTTCCTTTTTAAAGATGGGCACTATATTTGCCCTTTTCCAGTCTTCTGGAATCTCTCCCGTCTCCCATGACTTTCCAAAGATAATAGCTAGAGGCTCAGATACCTCTTCTATTAGCTCCTTGAGTATTCTAGGATGCATTTCATCAGGCCCTGGTGACTTGCAGGCATCTAACTTTTCTAAGTGATTTTTAACTTGTTCTTTTCTTATTTTATCTTCCAAACCTACCCCCTTCCCATTAGCATTCACTATGTTAGGCATTCCTTCAGACTTCTCGGTGAAGTCCGAAACAAAGAAGTCATTGAGCATCTCTGCCATTTCCAAGTTTCCTGTTACTGTTTCTCCCTCCTCACTGAGCAGTGGGCCTACCCTGTCCTTGATCTTCCTCTTGCTTCTAATGTATTGATAAAAAGTCGTCTTGTTTCCCTTTATTCCTGTAGCTAGTTTGAGCTCATTTTGTGCCTTTGCCTTTCTAATCTTGCCCCTGAATTCCTGTGTTGTTTGCCTATATTCATCCTTTGTAATTGTCCTAGTTTCCATTTTTTATATATATATGACTCCTTTTTATTTTTTAGATCATGCAAGATCTCATGGTTAAGCCAAGCTGCTCTTTTGCCACATTTTCTATCTTTTCTACCCAGAGGAATAGCTTGCTTTTGGGCCCTTAATAGTGTCCCTTTGAAATACTGCCAACTCTCCTCAGTTGTTTTTCCCCTCAGTCTTGATTCCCATGGGACCTTACCTATCAGCTCTTTGAGCTTACCAAAATCCGCCTTCCTGAAATCTATTGTCTCTGTTTTGCCATACTCCCTTCTATCCTTCCTTAGAATTGTGAACTCTATGATTTCATGATCACTTTCACCCAAGCTGCCTTCCACTTTCAAATTCTCAACGAGTTCCTCCCTATTTGTTAAAATCAAATCTAGAACAGCTTCCCCCAGTAGCTTTTTCAACTTTCTGAAATAAAAAGTTGTCTGCAATGCAGTCCAAGAATGTATTGGATAATCTGTGCCCCGCTGTGTTATTTTCCCAACATATATCCGGATAGTTGAAGTCCCCCCTCACCACCAAATCTTGAGCTTTGGATGATTTTGTTAGTTGTTTAAAAAAAGCCTCATCCATCTCTTCCACCTGGTTAGGTGGCCTGTAGTAGGCTCCTAGCATGACATCACCCTTGTTTTTTACCCCTTTTAGCCTAACCCAGAGAGACTCAACACTTCTGTCTCTTATGTCCATATCTACCTCAGTCCAAGTGTGTACATTATTAATATAAAAGGCAACACCTCCTCTCTTTCCCCCCTGTCTATCCTTCCTGAGCAAGCTGTACCCATCCATACCAACATTCCAATCATGTGTATTATCCCACCAAGTTTTGGTGATGCCAACAATGTCATAGTTGTATTTATTTATTAGCACTTCCAGTTCTTCCTGCTTATTGCCCATACTTCTCGCATTTGTATATAGGCATCTAAGATACTGATTTGATCTTGCCTCCCAGTTTTGCCCTGACCCTCCTTTCTCTCTGCCATTATAACCCATGATCCCTCCTATTTCCGACCCATCTCCCAGTTCTCCATGTTCTCCACTTACCTGTGGGCTTTGCTCACCTGTCCCCGGCGAACCTAGTTTAAAGTCCTCCTCACTAGGTTAGCCAGTCTGTGTCCAAATAGGGTCTTTCCCCTCCTTGAAAGGTGAATGCCATCTCTGCCTAGCAGTCCTTCCTGGAATAGCATCCTGTGGTCGAGGAAGCCAAAGCCCTCCTGACGACACCATCTTCGCAGCCAGGCATTCACTTCCATGATGCACCTGTCTCTGCCTGGGCCCCTACCTTTGACAGGAAGGATTGAAGAGAATACCACCTGTGCTCTAAACTCCTTCACCCGTACTCCCAGAGCCCTGTAGTCACTCTTGATCCGCTCAGTGTCACACCTTGCAGTATCATTTGTGCCCATGGGCTGGGTAATCCTCGACAATGCCTCTGTAACGTCTTGGATATGGGCCCCCGCAGGCAGCATACCTCCTGAGATGAAATTTCAGGGTGACAGATGGGTGCCTCCATTCCCCTCAGTAAAGAGTCTCTGACCACCACTACCCTACGTTTCCTATTTGCAGTGGTGGCAGCAGATCTCCCAGCCTTAGGGGTATGAGGCTTCTCCTCCACTGCTGTAGGGGGTGATTCCTTCTCTCCTGTATCAAGAAGAACATAACGGTTTCCTATTACCACGATGGGAGGGTTTGGAGCAGGGGTGGAGCACTGCCTGCTGCCAGAAGTAACCACTGCCAGTGTCCATCCTGAGCCATCTCCTCCTCCACCAGTGGTGTGTCAGCAGTCCTGTGTACTGGGACAGCTATCTCAGCTGTCTCCACATCGACACTGTCCAGGAATTGCTTGTTCACTTTCAGAAATAACCAGTCATTCCCAGACTGATTCAACTCATGTCTGTGAAATACCCACAAAGGTAGGAACGCTTTAGAATATTTTCTGCATATTTTGTAGATTAAACATAGATAAAGTGACATTATTGACTAATCAAAGGAAGAATATCACCTAGATTTCTAAAAGATATTGTTAAGACCAAGTATTAGTGATTTTGCTATAGGATTGACAAAACAACATTTTAAATAATTATAAAGTACAATATTTTTTTCCTTATTTGCAAGAATAGTGGCTTAGAAAAGTATATTGAAAACACTTTGGGTCTAGAATAAATTATCATAGCTCAACTGAAGTCAATTTGGATATGAAAATTTGCACTAGCTGAGAGTCTGCCCTTTTGTGACTAGAGGCCCATCAGTACATTGGTGAGCTATCAGATGATTAAGGGCCTGATTCAAAGCCCACTGAATTCAATGGAAGTTTTTCCATTGACTGCAATGGACTTCAGACCAGGCCCTTGTTCTTTAAAATAAATTTTGCAAAATGTAATGAAGGAGACATGTAGTATCATTTTATAAATTGTGGGACCATTTCCCATTTAATTGTTGAAAGAATTTGACTGCAAAATCCCAAAGTGTCAGTCCTCAGCTAGAGTTCAACTACATTTATTTGCACCAGCTAAGGATCTTGCCCAAAGAGTACAATATGTAACAAGCAAAATCTTTAAGGCTTACAATAGAATGGATATCTCACTGCATACTGGCCACTGCTACATTCTATTAGTGACTGTGTTATAGGATCAGTGACTTTTCTGTCCTCTGCTGAGTTTCTAATACCACGAGAAAGGTACTAATATGATAAAAATCATGTAGCATTAGTGACTTTCTATCATGTTAGTGAAGTGAATTTTTATTGTATTAAAAAAGCAGATTCCAAAATAGCCATAGAAATTAACCAAAAGTGATAAAAAGCCTTGCAAAATCAATTGTGTAGTCTATTTGGCTAGTCTGCTCTGTGCACTCTCTCTGATATCTCCCCTCCCGCCCCCCAAACATACACATGCATACTTACACTGCCCACTGTAGAAGTATCATTACAAGTATCCGGTGGAACAACATCTGGGTATGACATCATTGTCATACAGTCAGTAGTTTGTATTCTTCAAAAGAGAATCCCTGAAAATTGAAGTTGGTATTAGCCCTGGACTCGAATGTTAATAAAGCACTCAAAATTCAATAATTCACTTTCAGCTTTACATTAACTCCAGTAGAAATATAAAGTACAGTGAATGAATCAACCATAAAGTGTTATCAGTTGTCTTTCTAAATATTTTTTGTTATAGTTCTTGCACAGATGGAAAGCTTTTATTTGTGGCAGGCAAAACTGCCAGACGGTACATGAGGTTTTGTTTAGTCTGTAAACAACATATTGGATATTTGTATGAGAAATAAGAAAAAAGTTTATTTCAAAGAAATATTGAAGGTAATACACAAAACATAAAATGTCATCTGTCCCCTTCGTAGCATAATTAATCTGCATCATTATTCATCTGTAATTTATGTATAACATTGCCCAGTCCAATTAATATCATGGCATCCAAACATACAGCCATCCAACTATGGAAAATTTTGTATAAGACTGGGTCCTTCTTGCTCCAGCAACATATCTTGGTGACAGTAAAAGTGTCAAGTAGTTGCAATATTGTAAATTGCCCACTCAAGCTTTGAACTTTTTGTATTCAGAAATGGAGAACAAATGACAACATTGCACAAATTCAGCATTAGGCGACTGGTTAGTTATTGTATTTTGCAACATTATATTTTTGTTGTAATCTTTGTTTACATAGATAAAACCAATACATTATATGAACTATAAGAATAAAAATATCTGCCAATGTATGCATAGCACATACCTTACTAATGTGCTATGCATTCTCCCAAACATTGGCTTTTTACCACCCTTCTTGTTTTGACTGAGAATCTGGTTCTGTTAATTACCAGCTGGATCCCTTCTGTTGTGAAGAGTTTTCCAAGTTCCTGCTACTTCTCTCTCTGAACAATGTTGAAATGTCAGAGAAGATCCCCACTGGATTTTTGGACTTGAAATTCCAGATAGAATAAGAAGATCCCAATCAATTTTAGGGTACTAAACAATATTCTCAATAACATATGTTCTGATACATTTTTGAAATTGCAGCATTTTTCAGATTTTTTTTTTAAACTGGAACGTTTTTTTGTAGTGAAAAAATATACTTTTCTAGCTCATTTGATAACATCTTATTTGTGGAGTGGAAAAGACAAACTTGTCATACCTCATTGTCCCACTGCCCAAACAAGCCATTCAAAGTTATATCTCTTTGGCAACACTTACTCACTGTTAACTTTCTAGGGCTGGGTCTCTCCACAATTGTATAATGGCTGACAGGGGTCAGGCTGGAGACTCTTGCCTATATGCTCGGGGTCTTACTGATCGCCATATTTGGGGTCGGGAAGGAATTTTCCTCCAGGGCAGATTGGCTGAGCCTCTGGAGGTTTTTCGCCTTCCTCCGCAGCATGGGGCAGGGATCTCTACAAGGAGGGTTTCTGCCAATTGAAGTCACCTAAAACAGGATTGGGGACTTCAACAGCAGAGTCCAGGGAAGGGGTAGGGACGGTTTTATGGCCTGCAGCATGCAGGGGGTCAGACCAGATGATCATAATGGTCCCTTCTGACCTTAAAGTCTATGAGTCTATGAGTCTTTCAGACCTCTATTCTTCTATTACCTCACTCTCCCTTATATTAAAGTCTTCTCTTTTCTGCATATCTTCTCAAGTTGTCTCCCTCCCTGTTATTAGTATCTGTCTCTCACATATACCCCTTTCTTAGAGGTCAGGCCCTTGTATCTCACCTCTTCAGACCCTCAGATCTTTTTATTTTCTCCCTGCTTTGGATCCTCTCTCTTTTTCCAGACCTCTCACTCCTTTATGTCCCTTGGTAGCTACTTCCTGCTTCTCTGATGTCTACACAGCTCCTGCCAGCTCAACATAATTTTGTATGTTACTCTTCGCTTTTTCATATTCTGCGGCAACACTATCTTGCTCAGTCTGATTGGCAGCTGCATGGAAAGGAGAAGGGGTTGAGTGAAGCCTGTCTCCAATCCCTCCACCTAAAGGGACTTCATTAAAACTCAAAAACACACAAAAAATTGATTCCATGGAAATTTTAAAACTTAATTTTTGATTGTTTTTAGACAGTGGTTCTCAGCCACGGGTATATGTACTCCTGGGAGTATTCAGAGGTCTTCCAGGGGGTACATCAACTTGTATAGATATTTGCCTAGTTTTACAACAGGCTACATAAAAAGCAGTAGCAAAGTCCATACAAATTAAAATTTCATACAGACAATGACTTGTTTATACTGCTCTAAATGGAAGTACAATATTTATATTCCAATTGATTTATTTTATAATTATATGGTAAACAATCAGAAAGTAAGTAATTTTTCAGTAATAGTGTGGCTGTGACACTTGTGTATTTTTATGTCTGATTTTGTAAGCAAGTTGGTATTAAGTGAGATGAAACTTGGGGGTACTCAAGACAAATCAAAATTTTGAAAGGGGTACAGTAATCTGGAAAGATTGAGAACCACTGTCTTAAGATATCCCCCATGCATTCCTAGTGGCTCATATGCAAGCACTAGTATTTAGTTTGTCATATGGAATATGGCAGAAAATCCAAGTACGACAGCATTTCATTATCTGGTAATATAGGGATTCATTCTGAGTTTGCCAGTTATTCCTCCCCCAAATACCTTCCTTCTGTTCCTCTAAACTGTAACACCATGCATGGAGGTGTTTCTTCAACAGTACGTACCTCTAGGTATAGCAAAAGTTAAAGAAATGATTCTGGTACTTCCTTTCCCAGAAGCACTATTTTTTAGGATCACTAATCCATACAAGGCAATGGCTCTGCTGTCATCCCATAGGTATCCAAAAAGTTCAGTCATTCTTTTGGGGGCAATGCAGGCTTAATATGCCATTTAATTGCTAATATATAGCATCACAGCAGCAAGTTTTTCCTCTTATTTAGAAGATGTTGGCAGCTGAAATTCATGGTGGAAAGACAAACAATAAATTCATTATATATCTATATCTATATCTAATCAGCCAGCCAGCATGCAACATGGGTATTTGTAAACTAAGACGTTTATTCTAGAGTTTGTAATCAGACCGTATGAAAAATATTTAAAGAAATGATTTATGGGCCTGATTCTCCTCTCAAATTGGTGTTAAATCAGTTGAGAAACTGATGCAAGATAAGAATCAGGTTCCCTATTTGTAATACAATGGTTTGGCACATGTAATCATTTCTCTCTCTCTCTCTCTCTCTCTAATGGCTGGTTCCAGTGAGGATATGATTCTGCTACTTTCTGACAGAAACTAGAGTTACTTCTCTAGTTCAAATGGTGCTGAAAGTCCAAGGATTGATCTCAACTGACAACTGGGAAATCTGTATTGTTATCACCGTTTGTTACATATGAACAATGATGTAGAATGGCTCTCAGTGCAATGCCTTAGAGCCATTTGCACTATCTGTGCTTTCCCAGGACAAACATTCCTCCAACTCCAACCCCGAGTAGATAAAGTGAATGACCCAGCCATGCTGCAGAGGGCAGGGGGAAAGAACAGCCCTTCCTCTTAAGTATTCAGCTTTGAATAAGTATTTTTTTAATATACTTCTGATGATGAATATCAGAATTTCTCCCCACATTTGTCTGAATTGAATTATGGTAACACTCAAAGAGGTATCCACTGCCCCTAGAATACAAAAAGTAAAGTGCTCAGAATTTGAGCTTTACAAATATGCTTGTGAAACTGAATGTGGAGACTCATAATTAAAATGTAATAAGCGATGGCTGATGGGCCTTATGAATATGGATTAAGGAACTGATAGGAGTCCACATCTAAAAGTAAACAAGCCGTTGAGATTACTCTGTCCACTAGTGTAAAAGAAAGTCTGTGCTACATTTTAGCACTGAAGGCACATTCGAGAATAAGTAGTGGGTTTAAATTGGTTTGTAAATTCTGTATGTATTTTGAATGCCAGAAGAATGAGGTTGGGTGTAAGTTCTCATGTACAGATGCAGTATTTTCAATGCACTGCTCAGGCAGATGGGATAATGAAGAGTTGGTTTTGGATTTTTAATGACAATGTACACTATACACATTGCATAGGGGGTTGTGGGAGTTAGGGCAGTCTTTTGAAGGGCAGGCTAATTGGGCTGTTACTATGTCTAGATGCTACTGCATTTTCTTACTACACCTTGGTCATGAAAATGGGTTTGTAAGCAAGCCCATGATGTAATCTCTTTAATAGTTGATTAAGAGATTAAGTGAGTCACGAGAATTTATTTATCAATCTGCACCACTCTGTTATGCGTTCTAACAGAATGTGAACTGTACAAGGGAAATTGAAAGATTAGGAAGAAGGAATAGTCAGTGAAGAAGCCAAAGAGTATAGTTCTACTTTTCTGAATTTCAGAAACCAGATGCCCAGTCACAATAATAATTTGACATGGTTCTCAGTTCTTTTGTAAGGTCTATATGAATTATTGCTTACGGTTCATGTAAAACAGAGGATGATAAACCCAGTTTTTAAAAAATCCACAGAAGAAAGACAGAAGTATAAAGAAAAGGAACTGGCAGTCGGTGTGGCAGACTGGAGATAGTGTATAGTGCTATTACATGGGAGAAGACCCAACCTCAGGCATAATGTAAGAATTCCCATACTTTGAGAAGAGACGTATTGTGAACATGAGACATTCAGTCATAAATGAGAGAAACTGCCCTGTTACAGGACACTTTGCTGGTTAACTCATAGAGTTGCATTACTGGCTACACAAAAAATGGCTGTGTGGCCCTGAAAATTGCAGTTAGAGTAATATAGATATATTTAGGTGCCAGGTGGGATTTTCAACAATGACTAGCTATATCCATCCAAGAAGTATCCTGTTGATGAATTCAGAAAGCTCCCATTCCTTCCTTGTGCCTGTGGGGCATAATTTCCTGAAGCCCTTTACTCACTGGAGTATACTTTCTATGGCCCTTGTACCAGCTCAGTCCTGAAGGATGATAGATGGATGTGTGTTAAACAGAACCAGGGCTTGACCCATTCCCCTGTTCATGATCCCACACTGCCCATCTGCTTGGGGAGGAAAAAGCACTATCTGCCCAGCACCTGCTGTCTTCACCCTTCCTTGTCTGCACCCAAGGTCTGGAGAATGTTAACACAGTTATGCAGGTGGGGGATGGGATTCTTACTTCCCAGGAATTTGGCCCTTTTTAATGCTATATTTGGACACAGATGTGTAACTGGTATCTTTTCATTAGTAATATATCTCTGTTAGGAAGAGTAACTTTCATATTGCGGAAAACTGTTAAAATAGATTACAACATAAATCAATTTACCATTTAAATCTTTCCATATTTTTCCTTTGCCAGTGCTAGATACTTAAAGCAAAGGCTCTGAACTGATCCAACAGTGAGGTCGTAAGACTGAATTTGTGGCATCACAGTCATTTCTGTGGCAACATGCTGTGATCTCATTAAAAGGATAATTCTCTGCTGACTATTTCCAGCTGGAATCCATACACAAAGTGGATGTATCATGCTGCAGAATCTAATCCCTTTGGTGGGGAGGTTTGTGTATCCCACTGGGAATATAGCAGCTCTTGCTGGAACAGAGAAGTTCAGCTTCCACCTCCCTTTACGAGCAGTGGTGAATCTGGCTCTAAATGTGTGTTTCTGAGCAGTGAAGGGGTTAAAGTTATATTTTTAAAGTTCCTCTTCTATTAAGTGAAGAAAGAAAAGGAGGTTTTGAAAACAAATCCAGGTATACAAATAAAATCCATACTTATTACATTTTTATGGCTTTGAGGTTCCACAGCAGTTTAAGACACTTAAGATGGGTTTGCAAAATTTGTAATGATTCCTGACATATCTCATTCACCTTACAATGTGCCATTTTATTATGTAAAAAAAAAACACATGGGGGATGCCTGGTAAATGTGTTTAAGAAGAACAGTGCACTTGAAAGCCATTGACAGGACTATAATATGCATCTATTTTGTGTAAACTAGGTGTAGTAAAACTCCTACAAATCATATTGACAGGTTATACAAGCAAAACTGGCGTGAGAGCTCCTGTAATAATAAAAAGGCATAAAGTGCAACTATCACAATCAAATTGTTGCTAACAAGAGAGACTGCAGAATCTTTACTCCCTTTGTGTTTACTACATAAATGCACCACTGGCTCAAGCAACATTAAAATGTAAACCGTGACAAAGAGCAGTAGGGACTATTACTTTTAAAGGATCATTGATGTTGTAATTCATCATTCCCAATTAGATGCAACTACCATTTAACTTAGCAACCAAATGGAAGTATTAAAGTAGGGTTCTATTACTAAACTCTCAACTCTCTATGCTTGTTGTATTCTATGCTTGAAGCATTTAAAACTAGATTGGACACAACACCTGGGATAATACTGTAGACAGCTATCCTGCACTGGCTTTGAGACAAAATGAATGAGGTCTTTTCTCTAATCTCCATGATTCTCTCCACTGGCCTTATATTACCAGCTATTCTGGTCATAACAAACCTAAATTACCAGATTACAGCTCTTTCCAAGTGTTTTAAACCTTGCACACAGTAGTTCAGAAACAATACTGCCAACATTCAAATATTTTCAGGTCACCTGGATCACCGGGATCGATCAGTCTTCAGCTGTCATTAAGACTGCGCCAATCACAACACATCCGAGCTTCTTCTCGCATTCTTGCCTTTCTTCTCCATGTTCGTCCGAAACGTTTAACAATGTCAACTTCCCATTTTCTTGGAAGCCAACCAGGTGTTTTTTTCTGTTCTCGTGGGTACCACTCAGTAATTATTGTGGTCCACCTATTGTCTATGAACCGTGCTATGTGGCCCGCCCATCGTATTTTATTATATCTGCTTTCCATGACAATATATTTCACACCGCTGCATTCTCTAATCATTTCATTTGGATCATTTCCCAGAAGGGAAATTCCCAACATAGCTCGTTCCATTGCCCTTTCAGCTATCGACAGCCGCTGTTCTCCTCTCTTCGTCAGAACAGTGGCTGTATATTTTCAGGTAGCTTTGAATAATTAAATGAGCCCACAAATAAATTAGAAACAAATTTTAGAAACAAAAATTTTATGCCAAGATTGTTGGCTGCACCTGCAGAGCTCACAGTGCAACCGATGAAAGGGGTTGCAAAGGTGGCTTGCAATCACCTGTTCCTAGGTCAGCTGTTGCTTTTCCTATGACCAGGCATGACTTAGAACATACTGAAGAGTGATCTAAAAGTATGTCATATGCCAATAACCGCAAAATACCATTGTCATGGCTAGGGATTACCACAGACAAGCCCCTTTATCCTGGCCGTGCTTTCTTTCTCCCAGCAACACTTGTTGACCTGGCTGAAGGGATCACATGGTGCTTAGAAGTCACTTTTTTGGCTCTAGGCCACTGGAAGATTCATTTACACTCAGGTGATTTTCCTGTTGTGCAAGGTGTAAACCCACTTTGCATCAGCCAATGTGGCATAAAGAAGCCCTAGCATAGTGGAAAATTATGACTTTTCAACAAAATAATAAAATACCTGAAAACTGAAAAGGTTTTGACTTTTGGCTGAAAAGAGAAAAATTTCCACCAAAACCCAAAGCATTTCTATTTGGGAAAGCCACCATAGTGCTTCATGGGAATTGTAGTGTGAGTGCCTCATGCCCCATTCTTCTTTTCTCCACTGTGGGACAAGTTCTGCAGCTTGGCTTCATATCTCATGATGCACCATGGCCAGGATCTCCCTATTTGCATCACAGTGGCTCAGCATGAGGGGAGAGCATGGTGCATCATGGGAGATATAGTACAATCAAGGATCCTGGTCCATAGAAGAAAATGGGAGCATGAAGCATCCAACAACCCTATGAAGCAGTGTAGCAGCATTTTCAGTTTTGTCTGAGCTATTCCAGTATTCTGTTTTCACCAAAAAATGTAAGGAAAATGCCCCTTGCCATCTTGAAAAATATATATTCTTTGCTAACTGCACCTCTACAAACTCATTCTGGAATAGGTTCTTTCTGGCTAATATGTCATCCACAATAAGGATTCTGCATCAGAACTTAGAACTTATGGTGTTGATGTTGCATGAGCCAGAAAAAAACCCTCAGTTCTCTCTTTCGGAGCTGTCTTGGCTCTGCTGCAGTAGCAGGAGTACAAAACAATCAAATTATATATTTTAATCAGGGAAAGAAGCAAATGTGGCTGAATCCACATAGGGAGAATCCCTAATTGACTAAGGAAGTGCCATTTTCATATAATCTCTTTTCACAGTAGAGCTACACTTCAGTAACCTGAAGTTATTATTAAACTTAATGGAAAACTTCATTACTAAAGTTATTATTGAGAGAAAATAAAAACCATCTTGTTTGTGAAACTGTTGCTTTTCAACAGAGTTGAAGATAAGCTTTTAATTTGTCATCCTGGTTTTGCCCAAGAAGTTTAGGAATTCAACCACATTACAACTGCTGAACACTTGAAGCCTAGTTATTTGTTCAAGATGGATTCCTACGAACTCCGGTCTGCAAACAGCAAGGAGAAAATGAAAGATGTTCTCTTAAGATTGTATTATACTAAAGCAAACTGATTCCTTTGCATTCAAGCATGGCCTACCTGAATATTAGTAGTCTTCCCCGACCCTGCTGTCAAAGACACACAGCTCAGCTGGGAAGTCAGTTTAATTGAATTTTGATTTTCACTGAAGTTAAAAATAGTTAAATCACCTTGCTGCCAAATCAATAACTGTCAATTGTTGATTCCACTCTCCTTGCAAAAATCTCAGGCAAAAATCCTGCGTGTAATAGACATGTTAAAGTAAACAGTGTTAACCACTTCACAGATCTGTTATGTTAATATATTGCTCATCCTGCTTTATCAGACAGAACAAAGTGAACTGAGAAGTTTTTCATATATTAACTGTAAATTACACTTAGCTCAGCTAATAAAATTTTATTGTCATGGAACTGTTTTCCACTTCATGTGCATTTAAGAGATTGAAATGTAAATTATTGTAAGCTACCTCTATCTCATTATAGACGTCTGAGCAAATGAGATTTACAAGATTGAAAAAATGAACTAAGTGTTCTCTTGTGACACACACAGCTATCACTTTTTCCCACCATGGTCGTGGAATCACAAAGAGAGAAAAAGACAGTGAAAAAGTAGGTCTTAGTCCTCTTTTAAGGCTGCACAATTCAATTTCTATTCATGAAGGTTTATTAAACAAAATATTGCTTTGTTTTGTTTACTGGCTCATCTAATTTTATTTTAATTTCTCCCATAAAAATTTGAACCTCTTTAAAGTCAGAATCATGGAGCACAAAGAGCTAGCATGTATGAGCAAGACAGACATTAGAGCTACATCTAGTTGTTATTGTGTTGTAGGAGCAGGCAAAATACTAAGAAATGTGGCCCTTTTTCTTCAGTTTTACTCTAGAACTGATGTGGGCAAGGATTTGAGTCTGATCAATGGGAGTTTTGCCTTAATAAGGAGTGGAGGATCAGGTCTGATAAGAATATATTTTTTACAGAACACTCAGCTGGTCTAGAAATAGTGCCACATAATTTAGTATATCTATGGTTACTGTGCTATGATTGTATTACTGAACATAACTAAAGCCAACGGATATTTTTCAAGTTAAATACACATAAAACATATTAGAGCTAATGACAAGGAATGGAAAGTCTACATGAAAAACAGTATAAAGATCAGAAAGAATAATTATATAATGAACAAATCTTTCTTCCTAATCATAAGGATGTTTGTTACTCTATTAATATATGTGAGGCATCTACTGTACATTGGCTGCTATCCTTGTGTATGACTGCACCTCACCTTTAAGCGGAGTGGGGGTGTAATTTGCCTGGCTGGCCGAATTACGGGAACAGTGCATTATGGTTGGGGAGGTGGGAAAGAGAGGTCAAACAAAATTACTCACAAATTTCTTCAGTGCATAATTCTTGGGTTTGTAAATCATTTACTAACTGTTTGCTGGCAATATTTTAACTTTGAACTCTGTTGTTTAATTACATGGCATGTGGTATTTTCTCTGCTCCTTGTTGGGCTGACCGATGGAACTAACAAACTCAGTGTGAAATGAGAATTTCGTAATTTACAATCAAATACAATATTCACAGTGTTTAAGGCCAGATGGGACAACCAGATTATCCAGTGTGATCTCCAGTATATCACAGGCCACTAACACCAACCAGCCATCTCCCCACCAAGCCCAACATCCAGAATAGATAAAAGTATTATAGTCCTCAGGAGATTATTGTATGTCACAGGCAGAGAACAAGAGGGTGTGAGATGCACCACTGCCTATGGTACTTTCAATGGCAGGGAACTGATTCACTGAGATATATTAAGATGATACCAGCAAATGAATAAGCTAAAGAGAAAAATGAACCCTCCTGCCCCAAGGTCCCTGATAATCTGACCTGGGGAAAATTCTGATCCCAAGTATGGCAATGAATTAAATCAAAGAATCAGAGAAGATTAGGGTTGAAAGGGACCTCAGAAGGTTATCTAGTCCAACCCCCTGCTCAAAGCAGGACCAACACCAACTAAATCATCCCAGCCGGAGCTTTGTCAACTTGGGCCTTTAAAACTTCTAAGGATGGAGATTCCACCATCTCCCTAGGTAACCCATTCCAGTGCTTCACCACCCTACTAGTGAAATAGTTTTTTCCTAATATCCAACCTAGACTTGAGACCATTACTCCTTGTTCTGTCATCTGCCATCACTGAGACAGCCTAGCTCCATCCTCTTTGGAACCCCTCTTCAGGTAGTTGAAGGCTGCTATCAAATCCCCCCCTGACCCTTCTCTTCTGCAGACTAAATAAGCCCAATTCCCTCATCCTCTCCTCATAAGTCATGTTCCTCAGCCCCCTAGTCATTTTCGTTGCTCTCCACTGGACTCTCCAATTTGTCTACATCCTTTCTGTAGTGAGGGGCCCAAAACTGGATGCAATACTCCACATGTTGTCTCACCAGTGCCGAATAGAGGGGAATAATCACTTCCCTTGATCTGATGGCAATGCTCTTACTAATGCAGCCCAATATGCCATTAGCCTTCTTTGCAACAAGGGCATACTGCTGACTTATATCCAGCTTCTCATCCACTGTAATCCCCAGGTTCTTTTCTGCAGAACTGCTGCTTAGCCAGTCGGTCCCCAGCGTGTAGCGGTGCATGCGATTCTTCCATCCTAAGTGCAGGACTCTGCACTTGTCCTTGTTGAACCTCACAAGATTTCTTTTGGCCCAATCCTCCAATTTGTCTAGGTCATGTGGACCCTATCCTTACCCTCCATCATATCTACCTCTCCCCCCAGCTTAGTGTCATCCGTGAACTTACTGCCATCATTCATCCCATCATCCAGGTCATTAATGAAAATGTTGAGCAAAACCAGCCCCAGGACCGACTCCGATCCACTTGATACTGGTGGCCAACTAGACATTGACCCACTGATCAGTATCTGTGAAGCCTGATTAGACACTGAGTATGTGAACAAGACCCACCAGTCAAACATCTGAGAAAGAGATTTCTCAGTTCTGTGCTAGCTCAGATCACCAGACCACCCTGTCCAGTGTTCCATTACCCACTGTGGCCATCTCTGATATTTCAGAAGACAGAACAACAACAACAAAAACAATGGAACCAGAATACATCCAGGAAAAAATTTCCATCTTGACCCCTACAGTTGAAGTTCTGAAGCATGAAATTTTAGGATAACAAGACATTTATCTAAAGAGACCCCCAGAGCTGCTGATCCCAGTCCCTCTACAATGCTGGCAACTCCATCATACAATCTCACCCAGAAATTTAACAAGCTCTATCTTTAAACAAATTTGGGTGCTTGACCCAACAACTCCTATTGGAAGACTGTTCCAGAAATCACTCCTCTGATGTTTAGAAAGCTTCTTCTAATTTCCAGCCTAAATTCATTCATGGCTAGTTGATACTTATTTGTTCTTGTTCCAACACTGTCCTTTTAGCTCACCCTCTCTGATATTTTCCTTCTTTATATATTTATATAGAACAATTATATCCCCTTCTCAACCTTCTTGTTGTTAGACTAAGCAAGGAAAACTCTTTTAGTTTCCTCTTGTAAAATAGTCCCTCCATTCCGCTGATCATCCTAATAACTCTCTCTTCTCTGCATCTGTTCCAGTTTGAATTTGTGTTTCTTGAACATGTGTGACTAAACACAGTATATCAAATGAAGTCTTATCAGTGCCTTGTATAACAGCCTTAATACTTCCCTATCACTAGTGCAAATCCCTCGCCTGACACATCCTAGGATTGCATTTGTCTCTTTCACATCCACAACATATTAGAGGTTCATAGTCATTCTATGTTTGACCCCCACACCTAGGTTTCTCTCCTCCTCTGTCTCTTTCAACCCAGTTTATAGCAGAACTTCTTGCTAGTAGTCCCAAAGTGCAATTAGGGACTACTAGCAAGAAGTTCTGCTATAAACTGGGTTGAAAGAGACAGAGGAGGAGAGAAACCTAGGTGTGGGGGTCAAACATAGAATGACTATGAACCTCTAATATGTTGTGGATGTGAAAGATTCACCCATTTCTCTTATTCCAGTTTCATCCCATTTCTCTTATTCCAGTTCTCAAGGTTACCCAATTGTTCCTGTATAATATTCTGATTCCCCACTGTATTTACAATTCCTCCCAAATAGTGTCATCAGCAAATGTAATTACCACACACCTACTTTTTGTACCAATGTCATTAATAAAAGATACTAAATAAAACTGATCACAAGACAAAACCTTGAGGAATTCCATTAGTACCCTCCCTCTTGCATGATAATTCACCTTTCCACATAACCCATTGTCTTCTACCCCTTAGTCACTTCCTTACCCATTTTACAATTCTTGTAGCAATCCCCATCTTCTCTAATTTAACTAAGAATTTCCCATGTGTTACTGTGTTAATTTTTTTTTTACTAAAGTCCAGACATATTAGATTTACTGCATCTCCCTTATCTAAAAAAATAGTTACCTCAATAAAGAAAGATATAAGTTTAGGCTGTCATGATCTACCTTTGATAAACCTATGTCATTACATCCCCTTTCCCATTTACCTCCAGTAATTTAATTATTCTTTCCTTCAAAATTTGTTCTAGAGGCTTGCATACTTTTGAAGATAGACAAGGGTGTATGTAGTTACCCAGATCATGTTTTTCCCCTTTCTTAAATATAGCTATAATGTTAGCTATTCTTCAGTCACATGGAACCACCTCCAAACTTACAGATTTTTTACAATCAGATAAGCAATCTCATGTGCCAGGTCTGTCAGTATTTTGGGATGGAAATTATCTCTCTCTCCTCCCACCCCCAATTTGAGTACACTACGCTCTTTATGTTTTGTTTCCACTTCAAATTTGGTAATTTACATATCTCTACACATATTTCCAGAAGCCATCCTGCCTCTATGAGCAGCCATCCTGCCTTCATGCCCATATTCTATATTATAATCCTTAATGAAAATTGAGGCAAAGTATTTTTGTAAATTTTGGACCATACCCAGATTATTTTTAATTTCCATGTCAGCCACCCTGCATAGCAACCCAACTTCTTAATTCCTCATTCTCTTTTTATTTCTATAATCAAATGAACTCTGACTAGTTATTTTAATGTCCTTTGTAATCTCTATTTCAATTTAAATTTTAGCAATTCTCACTTTATTCCTACATTTTCTTTCTTTCAAGATGTAACTGTCTTTGCTTTTTTCCATTTCCTATAGCTCTCGCCTTACTCCTAATAACTTCTTTGAGGTGATTATTCATACATTTACATCTAGATCCCTTCCCTAGAAGCTTTTTCCTCTTGCTAGGGAAGCAAATTCTAGACAGTTATTTTCACCTTTGGCTTTAAGCCTCCTTCACATTTAAGTCATTGAGCTCTTCAGTCCAGTTGATTTTTCTAACTAATTTCCTTAATTTTCAAAGTCTGCTCTTTTGAAATTAAACAACATAATTGCTGACCTAGTTTTGATACTCCTCCCATTTCATTTAAACTGAAACAACATGTGATCACTTGATCCAAGGTTTCAAGTATCAGAGGGGTAGCCGTGTTAGTCTGGATTTGTAAAAATTATTGATCCAAGGTTATTTCTTACAACCAGCTCTTCAGTAATGCCCTCACTACTTACCAAAACCAAGTCTAAAAGTGCATTAACTCTTTAGGTTCAGTGACTATTTGGTGAAGAATCCTCAGCTGGTATAAACTGGCAGAGCTCCACTGACATCAACAGAGTCCTATTGATTAACACCAGCCAAAGATCTGACTCAGTGGAGTGAAAGTGTTGTAAGCAAGATCAGAGCCAGGCCTAAAAGGGGTATAATTTAAATACTTGTCTCTGGTGCTACTTCCACCATCTACTTTCACCATGTCCTTTATCTTCTACTCTGAGCTTCACTCATTACCAGAAAGAATCAATCCCTTAGAGTATTAAGTTCAAAATAAACACCTTGCATTCCAACTCTGAAGCAAAATTTGACTGGATCAGTTATCTTCTGAGTCTGCACATTACCTCGTGAAGTTAAGTTTTAGGATCCAAATTGCAACATTCTCTCAGAATGAATAAATATGTGGAGAAATACCTCATGCCAATTTTTGTTTAATATATACAAGCAAACAATGGTAAGGAATTGTTAGAAGGAAATCTAAACATTTAATTATTCTGTAACATTAAGTCTTTATCAACAAGTGATCAGATAATTCAGAAGGGTTTCACAGAGTTTGCAGTGTAAGAAAAGAGTCACCAGAATTCAGAAGAAATATGAAATACTTATTAAAATGCAGAAAATAAACTAGTTTCAAACAAATGTCTAGAAAAGCTTAATAAAATATGCTAGTAAAAAGCAAGTTGCTGTCTGTTTAAAAGTGCTATGTTTACCATAAAGTAAGAAGAATGTAAACTTATATGACTCAGATGCTATGAAAAGTCTACATAAAAATATATTTATTTTATATATACTGTAACTCCATTCACACTGAAAATTATGTATCACTGCAATGCTCAGAAACTCTTTGAAAGTTATGGGCTAGATTTTATCATCCTATTAACTTGTTCTGACAAAACTCAGCTAGGACTTTATAAAGTCCTTTTCTTCTTCTTCTAATGTTCCATTAAAGATAATCCCCCAAACCCTGGTACTCTTGCCTCCTTTAAATTGTGCCCAAACTCACTTTAAATTGCTGGAAAAGTTTGCACATTTAATCAATAAATGCAATTATTTTAACTGTGAATCATACCCAGATTCTAGAGTTGCTGCACATGTTTGATTTCATAGCTTTCTCTAACCATCTATTGTTGGGCACAGGACTTTCTTTCATGAGGTTGTGACTTTGAGTCAGGCACCTACCTTAGTGTGTCTCTGTGTGGCCCAAAGCTTTTCTCTCTCACCAAGAGAAGTTGGTCCAATAGAATATATTATCCCACCCAGCTAGTCTCTCCATTACACCTGTTTGCAGTTATGTGCCAAAAAGAGAAAGCAGTACTTGACCAGTGCTACTAGGCAGGAACATACAGAATTAACATACAAGTCTAGATGCCAAATGTACAGATTGTATTGCAGTTGGTGTGTAAAAGTACAGCAGAAAGGTGTGGAGAATATAGATCTGCTTCCTATAGATAAACAACCTCCCTATCAGAGAATGGGACTGTCATAAATATAGAAGAAAGAGTAACATAAAATCCCTCCTTGGCAGCTGTACTGAATTGCCTTACCTGTAAGGGGCTAAACAATTCAAATAACCTAGTTGGCACCTGATCAGAAGGACCAATAAGGAAAGAAGATACTTTCAAATGGGGGGGGGGAGAAGGATTTGTTTGTGGTTCTCTTTGTTTGTTCCCTCTCCAGATGGAGAGAGAAGCCAAGTAGGTACAACATCTCCTGAAAATATACCTGGAATAATCCATCTAACATCACAAAAATTGTAAGTAGGGCAAGGAAATACATTAGGTTATCTTTTGTTTTAGCTTGTGAATTTTTCCTATGCTACAGAGGTAGTTTTATTCCTGTTTTTGTAACTGTGAAGCTGAGCCTAGAGAGGAATCCTCTGTGTTTTAAATCTTTTTATTACCCTGTAAAGTTACCTTCCATCCTGATTTTGCAGGTGTGAGTCTTTTATTTTTTTCTTTATAATAAAGTTCTTCTTTTAAGAACCTGATTGATTTTCAGTGTTCTGAAGACAAAGGGTCTGGTCTGTGCTTACATTGCTAAGGCAATTGGTTGGTATATTATTCTCAAGCCTCCTCAGGAATGGGAGTGAAGGGGTTGGCGGGGTTATTTTGGGGGAATAGGGATTCCAAGTTACCATTCCCTGATTTTTTTGTGTAAATCACTTGGTGGTGGCAGCAATACCATCCAAGGACAAGGAAAGGAATTTGTGCCTTGGGGAAGTTTTAACTAAAGCTGGTAGAATATAAGCTTAGGGGGGTCTTTCCTGTGGGTCCCCACATCTGTACCCAAGAGTTCAGAGTGGGGTGGGTGGGACTTTGATAGGGACTATGAATGAGACAAATTGAACTGAAAAGGAGAGAAGCTTACATAGCTCAAGACAAAACTTTTGCTCTTGCTGTGAGAATTGGGAAATCACTCAAAGGACCATGATGTAAAAGACTGTCAAATACCTTTAATAGTAAGGATGCTATCCTAACAAGGAAACATTATCATTACTAATTATTATTTGTATTGCCATCACACCTACTAACCCCAGTCATGGATCAGGACTCCACCGTGTTAGGCACTGTACAGACACAAAATGAAAAGTCAGTCCCTGCCTCAAAGAGTTTACAATCTAAATATGCAGTCAATGGTCAATGGATTATCATTTAGCTTCTAAAATAGAAATCACACAATAACCCTAGACATTACTATTCTTTCTGAGTGTAATTCACCCCATGCAAAAGACCCAGCTGGTTTGTAACTCACTTAAGTGGGACTTTAATGATGCATAGGGCTTGTTCTCACTAATGGCACAGGGGTCGATTCCATTCTCTATATAGGTGAAAAATGCATCCAAATCAGACTGGTACCATATTTACACCACACTGCATTCACTCTGTACATGTTCTAATGACTATCAAAGGTCAAAAGTAATGGAACATCAGGCCATAAGTTATCACTGTGGGGCAGTTCTCACTTAGAGGTACGTGGGTTGGTATGAATACTTGTTCTGTGCTGCTTCTGGGGCTGCCAAAGCCCCCCTGCACTCTATAGGAACCATTCCAAATACTTTTTGATCCAAAACATGAATAAGGCTGTGTGGGAGCTGAACAAGAGAAGTCCCTTAGAGACCCCATGACCACAATCACAAAAATCAATTGTATAGTCTGAATAAAACATAAATGGGGCACCAGCAGAACAAAAAGCACTCAAAAATCACCACAGAAAACATTTCACTCAAAAGCTACTCTAAACTATGGCTATTAGAGACGTCTTGCAGACACGCAATAATTAAACAAAACAAAACTAAAACCAGCCTTGCATCTTTTAGAGCAGAGTTGCAATGTAAACTTTTAACGTCTGAAAGCTTCTGCACCGTATAAGTGATGAATTATAGCTTTCTTTTAGAGTCTGATGAATGTGGACAATGAAAATGTAGTGGTTTCTCATTATTTGCATGAATATGTTTCTTTAAGTTGGAATTCTACTTTCATGATGCTCCATAACCATTTAAGCTTTCTTAATGTTCTAAGTGAATGAAGGTTCTTCTTTGTTGCACATTTTAGAGATAGCTTGTTAGATTTATTACAGATTCAGCTGTCTTTTTTACTGTCACAAAGATTTTAGTATGTGAGTTAAAAACATTTGTTTCAGTTGATTTTCAATAAGTCATCCAAAGGGCAGGTATCATGTAGCTGGCTTTAGGAAAGTCTTGGATACAAGGCCTTAGCCTTACAGTCCTTATACAGGCAAAATTGCCAGTGACTAGAGTGACTGTACACAGACTGCACGATCAAGTCTGGATGATTTAAGAATCCAATCTGCATCATGTTCCTGTCAGTTCTGATAGTATTTACGCACTGGTAGAGCTGGTTGGAAAATGGTTTTGTTTTTGTTTTCCTGGGAACAATTTTGATAAAAATAATAATAAAAAAGTTTTCATCAATATTATTTGTGAAAAAAATCAAGTTTTAACAGGAAAAAAAACATAGATGAAAGCTTTTTGTCCCAAAATAGTACAAATGGTTCAAAGTTTTTGAACAAAATTATTTTTTCTTTTACTAAAAGTCAAAATTCCACATGAAAAGTAGACATTTCTCATGAAAAAATTTGTTTTCAACAGTTTTGATCAAAGATTTTCCACCTGTCCTACCCAACTGTAGGATATTTAATGCATATATATATATGTGGTTGTAAGATGCTAAATCATTTATTTGACCTACTTTTCCATATGGGCCAAATTTTCCTAATAAGAGACTTGAGATCTGTTTGAAAACATGTGTTAAAACTTATGTACCTCCATTTACTACACTTACACATAGAACTGACTACCTCCTAACTACCTGTTCATGCATGTAAATACTGCACAATCATGTCATTGTGTGACAACAATGAGAAGTGCAATAGTAGGTTCATTTTTGTGCACTGACTTTGGACCTCATGTGTTGAAAATTTGGCCCTATACATTTGGTATCATTTAGAAATATTGTCAGTGTTATACCATCCTAGGTCATGTAGTATTTTAGTACAATAATTTAATCCATATTTTACAATATGCAATAAGCTGTTCATATGGAGATACGCAGGGACAATTGCATAATTTATTTTCACCAGTTTGACTTCTTGTTCATACCTTGTCTGCTTCAGGATTTTTCACTTTTATGCTCAGGGTCATGAGAGATAGGTTAATAATGTTAACAGACCCTAGCTACAAGTTTCTTCAATATGCAACAGCTGCTCCAGAGTCTGCAGTGTACACTGTATTCAACTAATGAAGAACAAATCCATATCCCTTTGGTGTCTCTTCCTGGAGGCAACCATCATCACCCAAACAAGTGAAAAAGTACCAGTGCAACCAGGAGCTTTGCACTTTCAGCAACTTGTCCTTTAGAACTAGAATACAAGGTAAAAGTTATAGCCAGGGGCTGGCAGAACAACTGGGACCAGCAGTTTTAAAATTTGTTGGAAGATAGGAAAGTCTGGAGAAGAAGGTAATTTCCCACTCTTTCTCTCTTCTCCTCCACTTCCTGCCAATCCCTTAGATTTTCCATTGTACATAATATTTGCAATGTATCAATGATAATCCTATTGAGAATTAACTTCTTACCTCTACATTATGGGGAGGTCTACACTACCAACTAAATTGATCTAACTTGCGTCACTCAGGGGTGTGAAAAAAACCCTAAACTGAACGATGCAAGTTACGGCAACCTAAGAGCTGTCCACATCAGAGTATTGTCGGTGGGAAACTCTCTCCCGCTGACATAGCTTCTGCCTCTCGTAGAGGTGGAGTGATTATGCTGACAGAAGAGTGCTCTCCAATCATCATAAAACATCTTCACCAAATGTGCTATAGCACTTCTGCACAGCTGCACCAGTGTAGCACTTCTAATGTAGACCTGCCCTATGTCTATCACCAAAATTCATCTGCCAATCTTGAGTCACTAGAATTATCCCCATATGTAAGGAAAAGACAAGGTAATCAGTTCCCTGGCAAAACACAAGAAGGTATATTGCACACTTACTTTCCTACAGAAGTACAGGATAATGTTGACAAAGGGAGTTAGGCTGAAGGAAACATAAATCCCTCTAAAAACAACAAGGAGTCTGGTGACACCTTAAAGACTAACAGATTTATTTGGGCATAAGCTTTCGTGGGTAAAAACCTCACTTCTTCGGATGCATAGAGTGAAAGTTCTATACTGACACATGGAGAGCAGAGAGTTACTTCACAAGGTTCTCCACTTGCGAAGTAACTCCCTGCTTTCCATGTGTCGGTATATAATGCCTGCATCTGTAACTTTCATGCTATGCATCCAAAGAAGTGAGGTTTTTACCCATGAAAGCTTATGCCCAAATAAATCTGTTAGTCTTTAAGGTGCCACCAGACTCCTTGTTGTTTTTGTAGATACAGACTAACACGGCTACCCCCGATACTTGACATAAATCCCTCTATAAAACAAAAAGGATACAATGCTAAAATGATAACTAGCTACAAGTTTTGATATGTAAAGCAGTTGTGCTGGATGTGATACTCTGTACTAGAAATGTGATACCTTCTATGTAAAGCTGCAACAATCACTGACTTGGAGGTACAAATAACTGTGTTATGTAAGGGATAAGAGAAGGAAGGCAGTGTATCCTAGGGGCAAGAGCAATGGACTGGGACTCAGGAGACTTGGATTCTATTCCTGGATCTTCCACTAGCCTCCTGGGTGACCTTGGGTAAGTCACTTTGCTGCCCTGTGCCTCAAGTTTCCCCATCTGTATAACAGATATAATGATACTGATCCTTTTTGTATAGCAGTTTAGATCTGCTGATGAAAAGCACTATGAAAGAGCTTGGTATTATTATTTATTAGTGTATGTAAGAGATGAAATAAGAAATACATGTATGTAAAACACTGGACCAAAGCTCTTGAAACAAACTTGAACTGAACCTGCTTGGAGGTTTTTAAAATATTCTGGAAAGATTTTCTGCTGTTGGCACTTCCATTTCCTAGAAGACAAGTGGTATGATTCTTTTTGATGTATTTTACTGCGGGATGAGAAGCAGAAGTATTAGGAAATCTAGTGAGAAAGGCTATTATCATGAAATCTGTAGAACAGATTTGCATGCTGAAGAGGTTCTGATAGTAGGACAAACACCTAAGTTTTTGGAGGCTTATCCAAACTGAATTCAAAGTCAGTTGCTGTTACTGTTTTTATAGTTTCCTAAAGCCCCAGTCAAAATCAGGGAACATTGTGCTGGGCACTTTATGAATAGATAAGAGGACAAAAAATACCCCATCAAAATTGGCATGGGACATAACTGCCCATTAAGGCAGTAGGGTACAAGTTTAATATAATATATGGAGATATACCTATCTCATAGAGCTGGAAGGGACCCTGAAAGGTCATCAAGTCTAGCCCCCTGCCTTCACTCGCAGGACCAAGTACTGATTTTGCCCCAGAACCCTAAATGGCCCCCTTACAACCCTGGGTTTAGCAGGCCAATGCTCTAACCACTTCTATACAGCATGTAAAGCTTTCATCAGCTGAACCAAACCTGACCAGCTTTCAATTTACTGGCCAGACAGGAAGCAAGATGCTAGAAATTGGGCCCAGTTTAACAAATCAAAGTTCTTCACATTCTCTTGCTAAAGAGTGCTATCCATACTTCATGTATTGACCAGCGGAACAGCAATTTGGGGGATCAAGAAATGGGCTTTTAGAACAGTCAGATGAAGTTGCTGTTGGGTAGTTTGATTTGAATATGGATTCTTCTGTAATTGTTTCCTGTATGCAATACAATCAGGTTTAGTGTAGAATGAGTGTTCCTGTTTAACAAGATACATGCAATCATTTTAATGATCTCTTCTACAGAGACAAAAGTAAGAGATGAGAGAACTTCTGTTTGTTCATTTCACTAATTAAAAACGAGCACCTCCAGCTCTGTGAAAACAAAACTCATTAAAGCAAATGCAATATGTCAACTTGGAGTTGTGAAATACAAATCATACAGAGCACACCATGGACATTAAGTTAAGCTTTCACATTCTTTTTTGCATGTGGTGAATTTGGCTCTGGGCTTCCCTGTGACTTTTTCTGACTCTCATATATTAAATACATATGGGAAACGGAAATTCAAGAACAGGGAATTCACTGAGCAAGCAAGAAAAAAACCCTATGTTTAATTAAAATTAAGGAGAGTAGAAACCTTGTTGCACAGAGACCTATTTTTGACTGGTTTATTCTTTTAGCTGGTATTTATTTTAGAGAACCAAGTTGAAGTATTATTAATATTACATAACTTTGGCCTGGGAGCAGAGAAAATGTTTTGTTTCACCAAGTAGTATAGTTAGTATAAGGTTTCAGGAAACTAAGAATTGCATTATCATTTCAGAGTTTTATTCCTGAAGTTTTCAGGAAGTTTCTTTCTTTTCTTTATTAGCTTTAAAGTTGCAGGTTTACTTGTTTATCAGACGTGTGAAAACAGGTTCCACTGGCCTGCTGACTGGGAAATTCAAATAAAGTTAAGAGACAGGTGTTATTCAGAGCATGTCAACTTTGGTTTTGAAAGCTAAGAGATCAGGTTGTCTGAAATTTGGAATGAGTTTGTAATGCAGCTGAGTATTACATTCCTTCCTGAAACATAATATATTTCTCAACTACTTGTTTTATATTTTCAAATATAGTGCACATGTATTGAAAATATATGTTAGAGTGCAGATTATATTAATTAAGTCAACATTTTTGTCTTTTTCTGAGCTTAGAAAGACATAACAGGCTATATAGTCTGTGTGACTAGATTGGCATTAGACAGGTATTTAATTTTTAAAATGAGGTTGTAAAAATAATATTGTGGGGTCAATAATTACTTTCTCACAATGACTCCCATAATCACTTATCATCATGATATTGAGAAGGTGTTGTTGGAACAATTCCAGTTACATCTTGATTTAGTTTTAGAAGTGGGTTTAAGTACAGGAAAACAGTGTGTTTATTATCTTCATCTGGCAATGGACACAGAAGGTACCCATCCTGATTGTTTTAGCTTTGTGAGCATCCTTTGATGCTAGTGACTACAAAGTTTTGTTGATTATCCTGAAATGTCTTGCTGTGATGGGATAGGCTAATGCCTTCCTCTCTGACAGATCACATGGGAGTCTAGTTGTCCCAAGGGCTCTCCTGTATAATATTCTGCAGTGTTTTGCCATGTCATGCCTCCTATTCAGTGTGTATATACTCACTCTGTGAGATATAGTGAGCACATAATATCTGAGACTACAAACTTATCTGGGCCTGAGTCATACTGAAAGCATAGGCCCTAGTCCTGTATTGAGATTTGTTTGCCGGAGCCAAGTAAAAAAAGAGAGACCTACTAAGTCAATGGGACTCCATACAGGGACATAGCTCTACCCACACAGAGCTCATTACAGGATCATGGCCTTAGAGATAAATGGCTATATATTTCACTGTCAAAAACTTGTGATCTTAACTTTCTTAAAGACAGTATCACACTTACTCAGGAACAAGAAAAAAACTATGGTTTCATACAGGCAATTACTTCCTTTCTATTTACCCTCCTTTTGCTAGTGAACTCATCCTCAGCTAATAATAATAAGCTAAAGTACATAAAGGCAACAGAGTTAGATTCATTATATGGAACCGCAGAGTAAAGAGGCGCAGGCTGTCACCAGCAAAAATTCATTCACCTTGTATAGAAAGACCATCAAAAGTTATTCAAGATTTAGAAGAAGAATTGGCATAATGGGTTGAAAAGTTATAGCAGAAGGAATGAAATCTAAGTTTAATTTTGTAAAGCAGAAGTGAGTAATATTTATGATGTTTAACATTTACATTTCAGTTTCAAATCCTTGTAAGCTTGCCAGACAAAAAGGTTTTATATTCAAGGAAGAAGATCTGCTGTAAATATTTGCAAATAGTCTTCTTTGCAAACATAGTCAAAACAGATCTGTATATAGTACTATTTAAAGGAGTGATTAACCTAAGTCAAATGTAATGATGTACTGGTGAAACTAACAGTCTCCATATTTTGGTTGCCCCAGAAGTCCTGATTTGACTTTTGAATACTTGCCAGTTATAAACATTTATAGCTGGTTCCTCCTGATACACTCAATTGTTGCAAGGTTGAAAGGTTCAAGAACATTTCTTAAATTGTGTAAAAAAACAATGGCACAAAATGTTTCACCCCGCTGGAAAGTGAAGGTTGATTAGATATGTATGAAAATCCCAGCAGCCATTTGGGAACATTTTTTTTTTATTCTTTGACCTTCCTGATGCAAACAATATTTGGAAAGAACAATTTGATGAAGATGGAAAGACCCTCCCAGTACAGTTCAAGATAAAGCAGTGTCATGCATTTTATCTGTGCTTCCTGTATAAGAAAGATGGTAGAGAATACCATGCAGGCCTGGAAGACTGATTTGTCTTGAAAACAGACCTTTGCTTCGAAAATTTTAAGCATTTAAAATATCTCTTTCCCCAGTAAACCACAATTTCTTCTTTCCAGAGTCCAGTGTAATCTCTAACCTTTCTTTTCAAAATTTCAGATTTATTTTCAGTTATTGTATAGCCTTGTTTTTCCAAAAAATCTTCCTTTAATCCTTTATTGGAATACGTGATAAAACAAAGAGGCAGTGAGTGCAGCACACACAATAAAGTGGTTGGACAGAAGGGATTAACTATATCTTATACAAATATTTCTGGAACAAGCAGTAGGTGCTTTGTAATGTCCCAAGGGGTCCATCTAGAAGTAAAAGCTTTATCTTGAAGGGTGGCAGTAAATCCTTTCATTTTTCAAATCTCTGACACTCAGGTAATCCATTCCTTTTGGGGGGGGAGGCATGTCTCTTTTTAGTCAACAAGATATAATACATTTCCTGGATACTAACAATAATATTCACAGCAGTGAGCATTATTTTGGTGCACATTTCTTTAGGTGTTTTTCCCTAGTAACATGATAAGTGTTGTGCAGGATAAGTTTTTGTCAAAGACTACATAGTGTGAATGAAAAATAAAGGACTAGTAGCATAGACTTGAGTCAGGCATAGTTACAGGCAGACACTGTAAACGCCTCTTGCGTTCTGCTCTATCAATGCACCTCATTTTTGACCACACCACCACCAATCATTCCATTCTTATGCCTCTTTTGAACAAAGCCTATTAAGTCTGATGAACTGTGGCAAACCATGTGATGATTTTGTGATCTGGATAAGCAAAGGGTAAAGATGGGCAAATAGGCTACTACTGTTAAATTACAGTGGTTACCTTTAAAAATTCCACATATGCATGCCATACTTTTACGACTCATGTTTCATATATTTCCTATGCAAATGACAGTTTAACACTGTGGCGCTGCATCTCAGATAACAATATGCAACCGTTGGCAACTGTTAGTTTTTTTTAAAAGGTTGGCACTGTATAATCATAATATCAGGTCCCATTGTTCAGGGAGAAAGTCAGAAATATTCAAATTCAAGAAAACTGAAACTAGAGATAATAAAATTAAGATATGAACTATAAGCAGGAAGGGATGACCTATGCTGGACATCTCCATCATAAAGTTTGTAGAATGGTGACAATTTGTAGGGTCCTAAATAGTAAGGTAACATTTTACAGGGCTCCACCAAAGTGGAGGAGAGGTGACATGCAAACCCCCCTGCCTGTTCCCTCTCCCCCACCATGTCAGAGTTCAGGAGTTTCAAATATTCTCTGATTAAAAAACATAATACAGTATTACTACTTCTCCTTAACATGGAAGGCAAAGAGGAAGTGAGAGACAACACAGAAATAGTTGCATCAAGAGCCCTGATCCAAAGGTGCCTTGACATGAAAATGGGAAGGTCACAATGTGGCGCTGCCAGTAGGAGTTCATTATGAATGCATATGCATTAGCCAGGCAGACCAGAGTTGGTTCCAAAAGATTAGCGGAGGAGAACAGAGCAGACTCGGTCAGAACAAGAACAGAATTAACTGTCATAAGACCAGATGCTACAGTTGTGTGGTTTATTTCATCTGGGGGCACAGACAGAAGACTTTTTCTCCCTCCATATTGGCTGGAATTTTTGAAGACACCTAAGGGACTGAGATGCTCAGCTCTCATTGAATTTCCCCTTAGGCTCCTTTGAAAATTCAAGCCTTCATATTTTCAAAAATCATATGTAGAGAACCACACCAGCACATTAACATAGAGTACAGCAGGGATATCAAACATATGGCCCAGGGAATGGATGTGGATATATTTATGTGGCCTGCATGACATATTCAGATTCTACAGAAGTTCAGCTCCCATTTGAAAAAATAGCAAGTTTCTAGCCCGCATCATTACAAAGAAAGCTTTCCAAATGTGAACTGGGTATAAACGGATACAGTGATGTCTGCTTGAGTTGGCATATAGCCTAATATAGTAGTTCTGAAGGGTGTGAACTACTGCTCTCCCTTGGAGTGTCAACTGGAAAGCCAATGTCAACATTTATTATTCCTCTGCTGGTCATTCCAACAGATGTGAATGAAGCCCTTAGAGAGGTAGGAACTGGGAGTTGCTGCAGGGAATTAAATGCAGAGGAAGAACAGAGCAGACTTACAAAAACAGGGGAAGAGGAAGAAAGAAACAGAAAACAGAGTATGAGGAAGGAAGAGAGAGAGAGAGGGCAGAAGTAACACTGGCTAAAATGGGAGCAGATTTTCTCATTGAGTGATGCTGAACGTGACAGTACAGGACTGAATATTAAAGTTGAATTGCTACATAAAGGCTTTGTTTTCTCACTGATCTAATGTCAGTGGAAGATCTGCTCAGGATTGAAAAGAGTTTGAGGTCTGGTACATCCTTGCCCACAGACCATAATTAAAGATGGAATCTGGCCCTCTACATCAAATGAGTTTGATACTGCTGCAGTACAGCCATACTTGCTTAATAGAAGAACTTCAGTAAAAGGCATTAAAATCCTTCATCTGGGGTCTATTCTTCTAATTTCTGATGGATTATACAGGAATTTTGGAATTCAGTTAGAGGAACACTAGGACCAGGAGCCAATAAATCCTAGTTGACCAACTAAGAAAACAAATATTTTCAGTTGGAATTACCATTAGTTTTTTACTAGGCTCGGAACTCAGATATGTACATATCTGTAGTCCGTGCAGACACTGTTATGCTGCTTCTCGTTTTGGGAGCCAACCCAGCTCAGTTGCTGTTGGCTGCTGATGACCTTATTTGAATTTCTCTAATTTCAGGATCCAGTGCTGCAGAGACAGACTACTATTATACAGTGCTACTATTTTCTTTTGGTCCAGAGAGAGCCAAGGTTTTTCACTTTGAAAAGTTATGCCCGGCTAAAAGAGCACCATGACCCATAGTACATATATGACTCAAGGTGCTGAATCTATGCGCTGCTTTAGTATCTGCACTAACAGTTTTGATTTCAGTTGTTCTGCTTCTTTTTTGCTGAAAGCCAGCTCAGCCATTGCAGTTTTGTATATTATGGTTGAAGTAAACCAAAGAAAGGGCCTGTAGCTGCCCCAGCTGTCTCACTACCTGCATTATTGCAACAACACATGGTAGTCAGCATCAGCTATTCCAGACATCTAAGGAGAACTTTATGTCTAAATATCTCACCAGAAATAACTTTTCTGTTCCCAGTACAGACACCAGTGCCAGTACCCTTCAACATCCAACCTGAACTTGGATTTTAAATCAGGAATCCAAATGTGAGCAATGGATCTCCTTGTTGAATCATTTTATATGTATGAATGGCAAAATGGCAATGCTTATGGCATCCTAACTGCAGCTTAAATTTTAAACATCCAAAATAATTTTTACAAGACACTAAAGAATAAATGAAGGGTTTTTTTTGGTAAAACTATTGCTTTATTTTGTATTGTTGTTCAGATTTAATATTTTTGAGCCTACGGTATTTGTTTAAACTGTGTTTTCATGCACAATTTTTTACACATTTATAGTTCTATGGGTTATTTTAATAGTTTTCTTTGCATTAAAAAATAAAATCTCATTATTTTGAATTATTTCTTATTTTGGATATTTCAAATTTTAGGCCCATATCCTGTGATGAGCAGTGTGCAGGTAGATGCCTATGGGAGGTCATTGTAGGATCTGGATTTTAGTTTCTAAAAAGAGACCTATTAGTAACTTTTGTAATTAACATAGAATACTTTTGGTTAAGTGATATTGTTAGCCAAGCAAGTTCCTCCTTATACATGTGGTATTTAGCAATTTGTTGCCATTTCTGGTTAGGAACAGAAAGATGTCAGCCCCTGGTGATGCAATATCCATTTTACAGGCAGCTTGCTGGGAATCTGATGTGTAGACTCCACATACACAGGAACAACAGACTACAATTTTTTAACAGCTATCAGTCCTCTCTCTGTGTCCTCATTGCTTAACTTTGTCAAAGTACATATAACATCCATTGAACAGCAAATAATGTGAATTAATTTTTATCACAGCTCTATCATGGAAGGGGCCTTTGGCTTTGCTTGCAAGCCAAGAGGTTTGTATATCAAAGTGCTATGATCAAGTTGGTATTAATGCAGTTCTGAAATGTACCTCCACAACTTTAACATTGCAGTGGAAGCAACTGAACTTCTTACAGTGACATTTTGGTGGTGGTGGGTTTTTTATTGACAAACTGGGTGAATACCCTTCCCTTCCCTTATCAGAGTTCATATTGATTCATATTAATATCAATGGGAATTCCAGAAACATATCTAGATCAATTCATAGTTCTTTGGAACCCATCTTAGTCTCACTGTATTCATTGCAAAACTCATACTAATTTCAATTAGACAAGGGTTTGGCCCTTAATAAGTAAAATGATTATTGACTGGGACTCAGGAGACTTGGGGTCTAGTCCTAGCTCTGCCTAGTTCCAACTGGGTGACTCAAGTAAGTCATTTTAACCTCTTTGTGCCTCAGTTTCCCCATCTGTAAAATGGGGATAAAGGTTCTGTCCTCCTTTATGAAACACTTTGAGACCTACAGATGAAAGTCACTACATTAGAGAGAGGTATTATTATTCTAAAATATGATTTTATTAAACTTCTGGCCATATGGAAATGCTTTTAATCATCTTCTTTACAGTTTTTAGCAATGTCCTATATTTTGAAGGATCTATTTCTATTTGGAGGCAAGGGGACAAAAAGATGTTGTGGAAGTAGTTGAACTGACAGATAAGAAAATTTTGATTATAAAAACCACTTAAAATCATAAATATCTGAACCCAATCCCATTGTTCCCTGATACAATATTACAGTAAATAATTTAAATATATATGTTAAGTAATACATGAAGGTGGTAGCCAATGTAAATTCAATCTTAATTTAGATTCTATCTCCTGTTTTGGTTATAGTCTGCATCAAGTTAAGATCAGACTTTTTGAACTATATCTGCAAATAAATTAAAGTGGTAATTTAACTTTATTCAGCTAGTAACTTGATGCACTGAAAAATGGAAAGCTAGTGGAGAGGTCCAGAAGTGGGGTCTGATATGGTCAGAGGGATGGGCAAAGAAATGATCTTAGCAATTGCTAAGCAAAATCATTGGATGTTTAAGAGATGGGAAGTGGGTAGGGAATGTACATGTCAAGGAGAACAGAGAGGAGGAACCTACAGGGTGATTCAGGAAACTTAAAATAACATTTGCCCCTCCTTAAGCTCAGACATAAACACAAATCATTTTAACTATATAATTTTCAAATGCACTTCTATTCCACTGTCACCCATAAAATGTTACATACCAAATAGAGAATGTTTAAAGCCAATTTTATGTATTATAATTTATGTATCTGGTATCATAAGAATCATGTAGTCATTACAGAACATATGTTCTTTCATTACAATTTAACATTCTTCCCCCAAATGCTTGCAAATGGTGTAAATACTGCAAGGATTATTTAATATACATAGCAGGCTGTGACAATTTGGGGAATCTGTATGTAAAACTTATGAATTCTGGTTGCCTCTATATGAATGTGGAAACCACCATTTGTGATGTGGGGAGCAGCACATATCTATCAGACCATGGCCAATGGAGACTCTTTAACCTTAATGATTGTGCTCTGACCAAACAATTACTATGCTAACAAGGGGTTGTGCTGGAGCTGTCCTCCAACTAGTTTGCATAGAGGAGGAAGAGAAGAGAGCGGAAAATCCCCAAACAGGACAAAGGTAACAAAAAGGACTCACAGAAAGAGTAAAAGGGTTTTTTGGAGGGACAAGAAATTTTGGGCAGGAGAGAGGAAAATCACATATGCTTTTGTAGTAGGGGGACTCTGGATTAACTATGGACCATGCAAGGTCAGGAAATGATCACTGGGCTAGATCTGTGAGTCCAAGCCCAAAGATCTCTCCAGAGTAGTGAGGAAACACAGGCATGGAAAATGCGTACAGGTGTGTTTATTATTTTGTCTAGATTTGTGTATCTCTTGTGCTGCTAATTAAAGAGACATTGCGCTTTAGAATCCTGTACAAAGTCTATCTGCATGTCTGTTGGCTTTCATTGTCACATACCTCTAAAGAGGTGAACTGTAAACCAGAAGGCTCACACCTTTGATGGGATTCTGGGAAATGTGCAAAAGGTGATGGAGAGGCTTGGGGGAAATGGCAGTAGTTTCAGGACTGGGCCACGGGGTGCACAATGCCAAAAGGTGTATCAGACATAAGGATTGCATCCCTAGACGCTCAAAGCAAGGAACTAGATCTGTGACACAAGCATAGTTTAAATGTTTGTGTCATTGAAATTTTCATAGTTAAAAGAGTATAGAAAAAATATTTTTATTTTACTTGCCTGGTTTTTATTCCAGGAGTTCATCTTTTCCATGATCTTTTTCTCATATGGATGGGTAGGACTCCCACTGAAGTCAATGGGCCTGATCCTGCTTCCAATTAAGTTAATGGTGAAATTCTCATTTACGCCAAATGGAGTAGGTTGAAGCCCAATAGGAGCATAATACAAGTATCTTTGAGCAGAATGTGGACTTTAATTAACTGCTGAAGATTCAGTCTTCACTGATGTAGCTCCCCTCTGCCCCCCATGGTGTATCTTATTGCTGTTAGAGGCATTACACAACCACTGCTTAACTAAGGAGTAAAGTTCTCAGCACCCATACACAGTGTTGCCTGAAAACAGAAACGATTATTCTTGCAGATTGATGTTAGTCTCTTGGACTCAGGCAAAAATGCTGAGAGCAAGAAATGAGTGAAATGGATTTTGAAGGGAAAGCAGAATGGTAGAGCTCAGAGGGAGTTCTCTGCAGCCTCTAACTTCTCTCTGCAGCCAATTCCATCGAATACTTCCCCCCCTATAGAAATTAGAGGGAGCTATTTGAGCTATTTGTAGCCAGAACTCTTTCCCCCTAGCTGAGGAGGGAAAAGTAGGCATAGGAAGCAGGCCAGCAAGCTGCTTCCAATACTCCGAGGAGGAGAGCTAACTGTCTGCCTACCTAAGACACCGAAGGAATGTAGACAGCCACCAATGCCACCCCAAAATACAGCTCCAAGGAAATGAGAGTAGACCTCAAGGGCTTGTTGGCACTGGGACACTAAAAGGGAGGTATCTGATGTAATCCTTTTGTTCCCTCTCCCATTAAAGCCAGAAGAAAAGACCACTGCTGACTAAATCAATGGGTGGTGGTGGGGAGCAAGTTATTTTCCTCTTTTTCCATGGGGACATGGTGGAGTGGAGCACTGGGTCACAGAGTATTTTTCTTTTTTCTCCCCCATTTTTTTCTATACTGCTGGGAGGAAAAGGAATGCCTGGCCAGAGGCAGAGAAGTTGCTAGCTGATGCGAGCATTTACCTCAGGACTGCTGCTGGCAGGAGAGTGCTAGTGCTGTAAATTTCACCCTGCACGTGATAACACAATAGTTATCCTCAAAATGATAAGATGTTATGAGTTTTTCACCAAGTTTTCTTTCACGTTTTAACACTGGCCACACTTGGGATATGTGGTTTCTCCTGTGCTCAGAGGAAATCATCTCCTTTCAGATTAGTAAGGGACTCCTCAGCATGATGTCATCTGAACACTCAGCTGTTGGGTAGCATTGTGAGCTTGGTCTCAAAATGGCGAGCAGGCCCATGTGCTGTCTGTAATCTCTGCCAGACATCTGTGAGTATGCGGAAGAAGGCCTTAGGGTAGAAATGTTGGCATTATTCCACTTGGAACGACCCTTTAAATAACAGCAGCATATATGAGAAAGAGAGGGTTATTCTGTTTTCCTTGTAATTGGTGTGGGCTCATGGCTAGAATGCTTGTAGTGCATAAAGTGACTGAAAAGCTGTTTGTCTTCAAGGGGAGATCATTGCAGTTCACAATGCGGCATTATTAAATAGTTAGGAAGTGCATTTTAGTCTTAACCATAGGGATGATCTAGTCACTCTATAAAAGGACTTTGTGCATAGCACATCTGTGGCGTGCATCCAGCACTTCTCCCTTACCCCATCCCCCATATGCACACATACAATAGGTGTATGTAAAATGATGTCTTTGCTTGCCCATTTCTGATTCCTTCAAGATGATTTTAAGGACTGTTAAAATAAACTGACATTAATAATCATATTATGAAAAGCCTAAGAAAAATACCCCAATGAAGGAAAACAACTAAAACTTAAAGGAAAAAGGAGATTCTTTGAAAAGGGAGGTCTAGTAATTTGTCCAAGTGGTTCCACAGAGAAACCAAGAATTGTTAATTTTATGTAAGTAGAAAAAAAGTTGGATGTAATGACTTGCTTCATCCTATTATAATTCTGAAATGCAATAACATGTGCTACACTGATTCATTCTAGCTGAGGATCTGGACCATGGGCATGAATCTAAAACCCCAAACAGGGGGAAGATCATGCCCCAAAGTCTGCATGTGATGGGGACACACTATATGCAGCTCTCATCCTTTCTATGTGGAAAAGACTTAGAATTTCTTGTGTCTACTGGCAGATGAGGCAACCCATTTTTACCACTGTTGTCTGTCAAGAGCAAGATGTTTGACTCCATTGTAAATTGTCTGGTTGATAGCAGCATCCTTTTTGATCATCCAGTGATATCATTCTTTGTCCTCCACAACTTCTCCTCCCTCCACGTGGAATCCTAAAACATACTTTGTGCTTCTGCCTTGGGGTGGCCTGGTGACATGGCCAAACCATTCTAAGTATCTTAATTTAATTATGGAGTCTACAATCTGCTGATCTGTGGATCACAACACTTCTATGTTGGTTACATAATCTCTCCAATAATTTCCCAAGATTCTTCTAAAAACAATGCTGGTAGAAAGCATTCAGCTTCCTGTTGTGTACTTCTACCATCTGCCATGTTTCTGAGGCATACAGTAGTGTCAGGAGGACAGTAGCATTGTACAATCTCATTTTAGTCTGCAGATGTATCTTCTTACTCTTCCAGATGTTTGACAAACAGGAAAATGATCCTTTGGCTTTACCAATGGCCATTAGAAGATATTGTACTTCCAAGACAGATGAAGTCATCAACTCTTTTGCACTCTTCTCCATCAATCACACATCTCCAGTGTTGATAGAATTCTTTCCTATCTCTATGGTCTTGGTCTTCTGTGTACAGATATGAAGTCTGACTTTATCAGCTTCTGCTTTTATGCTCGTGAAAAGTCTTTTCATTTCATCCACTGTGGTATCAGTATGACAATATCATCTTCAATATCTAAAAGTCTTACATTTTGGTTATCTCTTGCCCAAATGGTACCAATGTCCTTGGCAGCAGCCATCTCTCTTCTCATTACAAAATTTATGACAACGCAAAGAGATGTAGGGATATTATGCAACCTTACCTTATGCCAGGAACAATCCTAAACCATTGTGTCTTCATTCTCTGTCCTGATGCAGCACACAGACTCATCATACAAAGACTTTATCAAATTAACAATCTTTGTTAGAATTCCACGATGTCTCAAGATCTTCCAGACGGCTTCTCTGTAGACACTATCAAATGCTTTAATAACATCAAGGAAGTTTTAAAACATATTCTGTTGGTGTTTTAAGCTTTTTCCAATGTCTTCTGAAAGTGAAGACCTGGTCTGATCCCTGACTTATTGGATCAAAATTTAGCCTATTATTCCCTGAGCACTTTATGTGTGTGGAAGAGGCCTTGGATATCTCTGAATCTTATTCCATTCTGCTCCCTATAAGGGATCCACACAGTGAAGGATGGAAATAGGGCAGGACCCATAGTCCTTCCATCAGTCCCACGGAGTTTAGCTGAAAAAGGCAATACAAGCCCATTATTGATTGGTTTAAAATGTTTTCACTCCCCTTCTGCTCTCTGTTTGATTTTGCAGAAACTCTTCTGGGGGGCTAAGAGGATGGAAATACTAATTTATTATATGGCAGCACAGGGCAAAGTGGAGTAGTGAACATGGATTGCACAGCAAGTTTTGAGAAGCACTTCCTATCCTTATCTTGGCTGAGTTCTGGGGATCTCTCTGAGGAAGAGGGGAGGAGTCCTGTGTCTAAGATGTAGATTGGTAACAAAGGGAATGCACAGTTTGCTCAAATCTAATTATAGAAGTAGCCTCCATGCTTTCACCATTCACCATCTGTAGAGGAGGAAGTGGGAGAGGGAGAATAGAAACTCTGCATTATAATGGATCCTGACATTTTGCCCCAACTCCCCCAGCTCACTGCTCTTTAAAGAGTTACCTCAGAGCTGGGTTCTGTATTCAAGGGAAGCACACTACCTGAAACACTGACTCCCCTCACCCAGTGTAGCAGAAATGCTTTTGTTATGCTTCCAGGTGCCCTGTTTGCCCATGGAGGTAGGGACATCATTTTCCCTTCAATTAAACTATTTCATTATGTTAACTATAGGGGGAAAATGTGGAGGGAAATTTTAGAATTGTGGACAGTTGTAAGGATTTTCCCCATACTTTGTCAATATTTTGTGGGAAGTTTAACAAGTTTTAGTGGTTTCCCGCACCTCCCCCTTCCCACTTTTACAACACACGCCATACAAGAAATGTCAGGAAAAAACAGGAACATCTGCATGGAAGTTTCCTGATTTAGAACATTTTTGTAATACATTTTGCTGGTCACCCACATACTTGATCATAGATGCTTTTCTAAATCTGGTTACTGTGATATCCCAGACTCTTTACATTGATACAAACATTGGCAAAAAATACTCAGGAAAAAAGCAGATAGGCATTAGGTAACAAAGACAAAAAGGCCCAGGCCTAGACTGAACTAATTTTTTAAACTAAGAACAGATTTTAAAAAATTATTAAAGTGAATGTTTAAAATTAAATATACATATATAAGTTAAAAGGGAAGGTACTGTACATCTGGGGTCAGGCTTTACTCTACATACGTATCTTATCCAAAGCCTATTAAAATTAGTGGGAATTTTTTCAAATGACAGTTTGCTTTGGGTCAAGCCCTATGTCAGGCTTCGTCTCCCACTACTATTTGAAACAATTTTAGTTAGGGATGGCCTGAACCAAAAATCCCAGATCCAAGCACTGCTGAGTTTTGAGAAACTGAATGAGGATTCATGTGTGACTTTTGCCGCTAGCATTTTCTACAATAGGCTAAAACACCTGAGCTCTCGAGAAATTTGGAACAGCAGCAAGCTCTAATTTGGAGGAATGGGTCCATCTATGGCCTGGTCTACACTACGAGTTTAGGTTGACTTTAGCAGCGTTAAATCAAATTAAGCCTGGACACGTTCACACGACGAAGCCATTTCTTTCGACTTAAGGGGCCTTTTTAAACCGGTTTCTTTACTCCACCTCTGACGAGGGGATTAGCGATAAAATCGGCCTTCGCGGGTCGGAATTGGGGTAGTGTGGATGGAATTTGACATTATTGGCCTCCGGGAGCTATCCCACAGTACTTCGTGACCGCTCTGGACAGCACTCTCAACTCAGATGCACTGACCAGGTAGACAGGAAAAGCCCCGTGAATGTTTGAATTTCATTTCCTGTTTGCCCAGCGTGGAGAGCACAGGTGACCACGCAGAGCTCATCAGCACAGGTAACCGTGATGGAGTCCCAGGATCGCAAAAGAACTCCAGCATGGACCGAATAGGAGGTACGGGATCTGCTCGCCATATGGGGAGATGAATCAGTGCTAGCTGAACTCCGTAGCAGTAAACAAAATGGCAAAATATTAGAAAAGGTCTCCAAGGCCATGAAGAACAGAGGCCATAACAGGGACACACAGCAGTGCCGCATGAAAATTAAGGAGCTAAGGCAAGCCTACCACAAAGCCAGAGAGGCAAACAGAAGGTCCGGGGCAGAGCCACAAACATGCCGCTTCTACGTGGAGCTGCATGCCATGCTAGGGGGTGCAGTCACCACTACTCCAACCGTGTGCTATGACTCCGTCACTGGAGAAACACACAGGGAAGAGGGTTCAGGGTATGAGGAAGATGAGGATGAAGATAAAGTAGATAGCTCACAGCAGCAAGGAAGCGGAGAAACCGGTTTCCCCAACAGCCAGGATATGTTTATCATCCTGGACCCGGAGCCAGTAACCCCCGAACTCACCGAAGGCGTGCTCTCAGACCCTGAGGGCACACAGGGGACCTCTGGTGAGTGTATCTTTGTAAGTATTACACATGGTTTAAAAGCAAGCATGTTTAATGATTAATGATTAATTTGCCCTGGCAATCGCGGCCAGTACAGCTACTGGAAAAGTCTGTTAACGTGTATGGGGATGGAGCGGAAATCCTCCAGGGACATCTCCAGAAAGCTCTCCTTCATGTACTCCCAAAGCCTTTGCAAAAGGTTTCTGAGGAGGGCTGCCTTATCCCGTCTGCCATGGTAGGACACTTTACCACACCAGGCCAGTAGCACGTAGTCTGGAATCATTGCATAACAAAGCATGGCAGCGTATGGTCCCGGTGTTTGCTAGCATGCAGACAACATCCATTCCTTATCGCTCTTTGTTATCCTCAGGAGAGGGATATCATTCATGGTCACCTGGTTGAAATGGGGTGATTTTATTAAGGGGACATTCAGAGGTGCCCGTTCCTGCTCGGCTGAACAGAAATGTTCCCCGCTTTTAGCCATGCAGTGGGGGGAAGGGGTGAAGTGATCATCCCCGATAATTGTGTGTGTGTGGGGAGGGGGGTTAGTTGGGTTTGTGCTGCATGTTAACCCGGAAACCGCAGCCCCTCCTTTTACATTGCAAACCCATTTTAAATGGCCAACCCAATGGGCACTTGGTATAGGAAATGAGGGCGCTACTGGTTGAAACCATTCCCACATGTTAAGAAGGTTAAAAAAGCCAAAAGACTGTGGCTTACCATGGCTGCCTGCAAGCCAAAATCTGTTGCCTGGCACTGTGTGAGTGATCTCTCACACCAAACTGGCAGGACCTCAACATAAGAGGAAAAATGCGACCTTGTAACGAAAGCACATGTGCTGTGTAATGTGAACAGCAAAATTTTATGTGAAAGAGTGTACCCATTGTTCTCTAAAATGTGTTTTTTTTAACCACCTCTCCCTTCTCCTCCACCAGCTGCAAATGTTTCTCCTTCACAGAAGCTAGTGAAGATTAGAAGGAGAAAACGGTGGACTTGGGATGACATGTTCACGGCGCTCCAGATGTCCTCCCATGCTGAAAGAGCACAGCAGAATGCGTGGAGGCAGTCAATGTCAGACTATAGAAAGGCACAGTATGAACGAGAGGAGAGATGGCGGGCTGAATCGCAGGATGAACAGAGCAAGTGGCGGGCTGAAGATGATAGGTGGCGTCAGCTTGCAGATAGAAGGCAAGAGTCGATGCTCCGGCTGCTGGAGCATCAAACTGATATACTCCAGCGTATGGTTGAGCTGCAGGAAAGGCAGCAGGAGCAGACACCGCCGCTACAGCCCCTGTGTAACCAACAGCCCTCCTCCCCAAGTTCCATAGCCTCCTCACCCAGACGCCCAAGAATACGGTGGGGGGGCCCCTCCGGCCACCCAGTCACTCCACCCCAGATGATTGCCCGAGCATCAGAAGGCTGGCCTTCAATAAGAGTTAGTTTTAAACTGCAGTGTGTCCTTTTCCTTCCCTCCTCCCCTACCCATCCTGGGCTACCTTGGCAATTATCCCCCTAGCTGTGTAATGAATTAATAAAGAATGCATGAATGTGAAGTAACAATGACTTTATTGCCTCTGCAAGCGGTGCTTGAAGTGGGGAGGGGAGGGTGGGGTGGTTGGTTTACAGGGAAGTAGAGTGAACCGGGTGGGGGGGTGGGGCAGAGGGTTCATCAAGGAGAAACAAACAGAAGTTTCACACAGTAGCCTGGCCAGTCACAAAACTCGTTTTCAAAGCTTCTCTGATGCGCACCGCTCCCTGCTGTGCTCTTCCAAACCGCCCTGGTGTCTGGCTGTGCGTAATCAGCGGCCAGACGATGTGCCTCAACCTCCCACCCCACCATAAATGTCTCCCTCTTACTCTCACAGATATTGTGGAGCGCGCAGCAAGCATCAATAACAATGGGGATATTCTTTTCGCTGAGGTCTGAGCGAGTCAGTAAGCTGCGCCACCGCACTTTTAAACATCCAAATGCACATTCCACTACCATTCGGCACTTGCTCAGCCTGTAGTTGAACAGGTCCTGACTACTGTCCAGGCTGCCTGTGTATGGCTTCATGAGCCATGGCATTAAGAGGTAGGCTGGGTCCCCAAGGATAACTATAGGCATTTCAACATCCCCAATGGTCATTTTCTGGTCCGGGAAGAAAGTCCCTTTCTCCAGCTTTCGAAACAGACCAGAGTGCCTGAAGACGCGAGCATCATGTACCTTTCCCGGCCATCCCACGTTGATGTTGGTGAAACGTCCCTTGTGATCCACCAGGGTTTGGAGCAGCATTGAAAAGTACCCCTTGTGGTTTATGTACTCGGAGGCTTGGTGCTCCGGTGCCAAGATAGGGATATGGGTTCCGTCTATGGCCCCACCACATTTTGGGAATCCCATTGCAGCAAAGCCTGCACGTTTCCGAGAGTCACTACCCTTGATATCACCAGGTCTTTGATTGCCCTGGCAACTTGGATCACAGCAGCCCCCACAGTAGATTTGCCCACTCCAAATTGATTCCCGACTGACTGGTAGCTGTCTGCGTTGCAAGCTTCCACAGGGCTATCGCCACTCGCTTCTCAACTGTGAGGGCTGCTCTCATCCTGGTATTCTGGTGCTTCAGGACAGGGGAAAGCAAGTCACAAAGTTCCATGAAAGTGCCCTTACGCATGCGAAAGTTTCGCAGCCACTGGGAATCGTCCCACACCTGCAACACGATGCGGTCCCACCAGTCTGTGCTTGTTTTCCGGGCCCAGAATCGGCACTGCACGGCATGAACCTGCCCCAGTAACACCATGATTTGCACATTGCTGGGGCCTGTGCCTTGTGAGAGGTCTATGTCCATGTCAATGTCAATTTCCTCATCACTCTCGCCGCCGCGCTGCAATTGCCTCCTCGGCTGGTCCTGGTTTTGCTTTGGCATGTCCTGGCTCTGCATATACTCCAGGACAATGCGTGTGGTGTTCATAGTGCTCATAATTGCCGCGGTGATCTGAGCGGGCTCCATGATCCCAGTGCTATGGTGTCTGGTCTGAAAAAAGGCACGAAACTAGTATCTGACGGACGGAGGGAGGAAGGGAGGGGCGAGTAACGACATGGCATACAGGTACAGGGAATTAAAATCAACAAAGGTGGCTGTGCATCAGGGAGAAACACAAACAACTGTCACACAGAATGGCCCCCCCAAAAATTGAACTCAAAACCCTGGGTTTAGCAGGCCGTTGATTTGACGGAGGGAGGGGGAAGCAAATGAATACAGAACAAATCTATTTTTACATCTTAAGCTGGCAGGCGACGGTGCAGCATGACCGATAGCCCTTGGCATCTTCTGGCAGAAAATACTGGGCGCTTGGCAGAAAATAGCATACTACGATTGATAGCCATCATCGTTGAGACTGTCCAGGTGCCCATGATTGACAGCCACTGCAGTACGACGACGACAGATATCAGTCGTAATATACCATCTTCTACCAAAAGGCAAGGGGCTGTTGCTGTGTGCAGTGCAGCCCCACGTCTGCCAGCCCCATGTCTGCCAGCACGCAGATCGCCAATGAAGGCTGCCAGTCATACTGCACCGTCTACTGCCAAAAGGCAATTACCTGTTGCTATGTAGCAATGCAGTACCACGTCTGCCGGCGCCCAGAGGACATTTGGTGACGGTGAGCTGAGCTGAGCGGGCTCCATGCTTGGTGTGGTATGTTGTCTGCACAGGTAACCCAGGTAAAAAGACGCAAATCGATTGTCTGCTGTTGCTCTGACGGAGGGGGAGGTGCCTGACGACATGTACCCAGAACCCCCCATGACATTGTTTTGCATCATTCAGGCATTGGGATCTCAACCCAGAATTCCAATGGGCGGCGGAGACTGCGGGAACTGTGGGATAGCTACCCACAGTGCAACGCTCCAGAATGCGACGCTAGCCTCGGTACTGTGGACGCAGTCCACCGACTTCATGCAGTGAATGTGGGGACACACAGAATCGGCTGTATACAACCGGCGGCGGCGGAGACTGCGGGAACTGTGGGATAGCTACCCACAGTGCAACGCTCCAGAATTCGACGCTAGCCTCGGTACTGTGGACGCAGTCCACCGACTTCAAGCATAAAATGTGGGGACACACAGAATCGGCTGTATACAACCGATTTCTATAAAACCGGCTTCTGTAAATTCGCCTAATTTCGTAGTGTAGACATACCCTAAGAGAAGTAATGTGGTTTACATCAAACTACCATTCATGACTGACTGGCTGCATAAGAATCAGAAGGCAATGACTTTATGTTCATGCACATTTAACCTCTCTTCAGGAGGGGCCCCTATGCACAGCCCTGTTCTTTCCTCACTAATGTCCAACTTCCATAAGCCAGTAAAACTACTTGTATGAGGAAGCTAAGCAGCTTGTTGCTGTGCAAATCTATGATCACGCCACTGTTGGCTGGTGGCTGATAAGCACTGCATGATGTACTACATCGATTTATAAAAGAACCAAAGAAAATGAACTCGCTGGGGTACCAAGGCATACAGGAATTATACAGACATCTAGCTCTTGCAGTAATGTAATGAAGTTCCCAACATCAGAAAAAAAATTGCAATGTCAGCAGGGAAGCAAACATCACAGTTTTACAGTTCTGTGTGGAACCAATTACAAATAATTGGTTCTTGACAAACTTTGTGTACTGTAGAATTCATAAATTTGCTTCAATATATTAGCTATAATTTATAGATCTTTGTTTATAATAGATGCATTCATTGTTTCTTTCTGCTATTCATCATCTGCTTTCAGTAAAAAGAATTGTTGCTGATTTATAAGTCTTGATGCTAATTTTAGAAATTATTCAAAAGCACAGGTGAATGGTGTATTTAGCCATTATATTTAAAATTACTATGGATAATTAAACAGATTCCACATTACATAAAAATGGAACAAAAGTAGCTAGTGCATGAATGAAAATAGTGTCTCAGGAGCAAGATGGATATATAACAATAAAGAAACCTAGAAGATATTTATTATACACAAATAAAAATATAATGAAGAGGATTTATGCCAGGACGGGTGTAATCTCAGAAGGAAAAACAAAAAACAAATCAAAACAAACCTCCATACACCACCATTTACAATACAAGTTGGATAGCACGACCCAACTATGGGAATAACAGTCTAGGACAAGTAAATAGCTTTTTCCAGCCAGCATAAACAAATCTATGCCTACTTTATTCTAGGGGATCAGTTTTTCCAGTGTCACCAACATGGGCTCTTTTGCATGACTTGACCTGCATTTTTGGCATATATGACAAGCCTTAAAAGCTTCTTCAGTGTCACTATTCATTTGAGGCCATAATAAAATGTCTCTGGTCCTTCTCTTAGCATTTCCAATCCCTAAATGACCTTCACGTAACCTTTTTAACTTAATTTTCTGTAACACTTGAGCAATAATCATTCTGGTGCCTTCAAACAAAATCGCATTTAGTACTAAGAGCTCCACCTTACATTGATAATAGAGGATGGGAATATGCTATCCCAGACAGCCTGTGCTAATAGCCTTAATTACTTTCTGTAGGTTTCATCCTGAGCAGTAGTTCTGGCAATCACAGACCATATTTTATCTGAGGTTGGACAGGGTTTTTTTTATTACTGTTGTTGTTGATCATCAGATTGACATGTACAAATGTAGCTCTGGATTCAGATACGCTATACTTCTGTTAAATGCTCTAGACAGTGTGTCTATAACTACCAAATCTCTCCTAGGTTTGTATTCAATTTGCAAATCATATATTTGTAGGTGAAAAAATATCTGTATTCTCAGTAGAGTGTTTGCCAGGCACCTTTTGGCAATGGCAATAAATGGTTTATGGTCAGTTTCAACCAACACTGGTCTCCCATAAATAAAGACATGAAACTTTTTACACCCGTGGACCAAGGCCAAAGCCTACTGTTCCAGCATATTGACACTCAGTTTTGTTATCACTGTTGTAGTAATTAGGTCTACAGATTTACCCTAATTGTAAGATCAATTGGGAGACCTGAGTGAAAGTTCCTAAAATGTCACAATGACCTATAACAGAAATGTTGATGAGAAATGGTACAAAACAGAGACAAAAAGACTGAATTAGTCCAGACAACAAGGCGTACTAATACAATTCAAGGATTGTGTTAAGCTCATGCCTGGTAAACGAGAGAGGTGTGTGACTAGAAATCAGTGAACTAAAATCCGTGTGTCAGAAATGAGGCCTAATTGATGGACAAAACAATGAGGGGATAGGCTACTCCACCCATCACTGCCTTTTGGGCTCCTTAAAAGAAAATACTTTTTTTTTAGGGAAAATTGCCCTCAGGCAATCTCATAACTATTGCCTGCTGGTAAATGGGTGAACCAGAAGAAGCAAGCTTCACCATTATTCTCCCACCATTTCTTGGGACCCTGGGATCCACTATGACACTGTTGGGCCTTTGTTGTCATCCTGATGCTGAGAGCTATCCTGACCAGATTGGGTCAGAGGGTGGGACCCAGATAGGGTGACCAGACAGTAAGTGTGAAAAATCAGGACAGGGGTTGAGGGTAATAGGCACCTATATAAGACAAAGCTCTGAATATCAGGACGGCCCTATAAAATCGGGACATCTGGTCAACCTAGACCCAGATGACATTGCCACCTCCATTGGCTCCAACTAAAACCGAAATAACATCTGGGATTTGAGACTTTGGTTCCTGCTGTCAAATCCCTCCATGTGTCACTTTCCTTTCCCATTTTATTTCTACTCTTTCCTATCCCTCTCCTTTTTTTTCCCCTTCTGTCTAATGGAAGTCTGGGTTAGCTGGCCAAGACTGTATATTTTGCAACACTGTTGTCAGGCTGAGACTAGAAATAGGCAATTACAAATCAGTGACCTAAACAGTCGAGTGATGGTACAAGTTTGTCAGGTCTTGGAGTTGGTGACAAGACCATCTGCTATGCCTGTGTTTCTCCAGCAATGAGGTTGCAAATGAGAATCACCACCACAGAGAAACATTGCATTTTTCTGCGTCTGCTGTTCTTTTCTCTCGCTTTAGGCATGTGTTTGTCTTGTTTGTCTTTTAGAAAATGGGATTAGACTTCAATAACAAACAACAACAACAACAGCTTCAGCCCATCTCACTTAACTTTTTCTCTGTCTCCCCCAACCAGGACAGTTATTACCATATTTTATATTATCTAAAAAACTGTCAAACAGTCATTTCCTCCTAAAATCTCTCCAAAGGTAAAGGGAGCAAGATATATTGTTAAAAGAAAAGCCTTATTTAATACTTTATTTCTAAAATGCTTTACCTGTTTCCCCCCTGCCATAACTATAAAGGGAAGGGTAACAGCTGTCCTGTGTACAGTACTATAAAATCCCTCCTGGCCAGAGACTCCAAAATCCTTTTCCCTGTAAAGGGTTAAGAAGCTCAGGTAACCTGGCTGGCATCTGACCCAAAGGACCAATAAGGGGACAAGATACTTTCAAATCTTGGGGGGGGGAGGGGCTTTTGTTTGTGCTCTTTGTTTGGGAGTTGTTCGCTCTTGGGACTGAGAGGGACCAGACATCAATCCAGGTTCTCCAAATCTTTCTGAACAAGTCTCTCATATTTCAAACTTGTAAGAAAACAGCCAGGCAAGGCGTGTTAGTTTATTTTTGTTTTCTCAACTTGTAAAAGTACCTTTTACTAGAGTGTTTGTCTTTGTTTGCTATACTTTGAACCTGAGGCTAGAGGGAGGTCCTCTGAGCTCTTTAAGTTTGATTACCCTGTAAAGTTATTTTCCATACTAATTTTACAGAGATGATTTTTTACCTTTTTCTTTAATTAAAAACCTTCTTTTTAAGAACCTGATTGATTTTTCCTTGTTTTAGATCCAAGGGGGTTGGATCTGTATTCACCAGGAGTTGGTGGGAGAAAGAAGTGGGGATGGTTAATTTCTCCTTGTTTTAAGATCCCAGGGGGGTTGGAACTGTATTCACCAGGAGTTGGTGGGAGGAAGGAGGGGAATGGTTAATTTCTCCTTGTTTTAAGATCCAAGGGGTTTGGATCTGTATTCACCAGGGAATTGGTGAAAGGTTTCTCAAGGCTTCCCAGGAAGGGAATCCATTTGGGGAATGGTGGCAGCGGACCAGATCTAGGCTGGTAATTAAGCTTAGAAGTCTTCATGTAGGCCCCCACATTTGTACCCTAAAGTTCAAAGTGGGGAAGCAGCCTTGACACCCCCTTTCTGTATCTTTAAAAAAAGGTTAAAACAATGTTTATTGGTGTGATTGCCATGCTACTAAGCAGACTGAGGTCTCTGTATTCAAAAACCCTGAACCTTGTTTAAAACCATTAATGTTGTACAGCAACAAAGACATGTTTATACCTTTGACTTTGGGGCCCATTTATTCAATCAAAATTAATTAACACAGAGCCCATGATACATAAACTACTGGTCTCCACTTTTGACCATACTGTTTTAAGTTTCATCCTTGGACAATTTAGTTTTTCATTCACTGTCATAGTACTTCAGGACTAGGTCCTCCTTAATTAACTCCTTCAATTTCTCACACTCTTCATTAAGATTTACTGTGGTCTAGCCATACATTTTGTTGTGTTAACTTCTTTCCCAACTACATTATTTCCATTACACAGAACTTGCATGTTTGTTTGCTTAGCTTTACCTTTATTGAAATGATTCATTTTGATTATGTCAAAATGATTTGTTTCAATATTTCCAAAAAGTTTTTCTCTTTTTGTTTCAGCTAAAACAATTTCCCAAAATACACACAAGTTCATGAAAGGTTTTGGATGACCCGAATCTGTATTTTTGAAGGGGGTGGAGGGGTGGGAGGGGAAAGTTCAGCCAAAAAGTTTTGCCTAGCTTTAATCACAAATGCCTCTATAATTTCACCTTTCTTTTGTACTCTTATCTTCCATATATCTCATTTTTGTGTGAAGTGCTGTACTCCTCAAATTTCTTAATACAGTTTCATATTTAGTTACCTCTGCCTGAGTTAACTGAAAACTATTAAACAAACAAAGTGCTTCAGAATCAGCCACTGTCAAAAATAAGGCTACCTTCTGACTGTTTTCTTTTTTACTGGCACCCATTGCTTGCAGATACACAGCTTCTTTGAACTTCCTCCTGTTATTTTTCACATTTCCAGAGAGTTTAATCTCTGGTGCTCCAGTCTTACACTCAGGGTATTTTCTTAATTTCTTTTTACTTCTGATATCATGTGGTATTTAGTGATTACACAGTGTTTAAGTGCTTTAAAGAAATCTGATTTATTCTATGTCCAGTTCCAACTTGAGGTGCATAACAAAAAGAGCTTCACAGCACTGTGCCCACACCCTTTGTCTGGGAAGTTCAGTCCTTAAAAGCACATTCGCCAGTACCACAACTATTAACCCCATTTTACCAATGGAGAACAGAATCACAGAGGAGCAGACTTGTCCAAGATCACACAAGAAGTCTATGGGGGAGCTGGGAATTGAACATGGGCTATTGTGGGGTTTAATACAGGAAACCTGCTCTGCTCATGCTTCACTTTTTATTTATTTTTCTCCTGCTTTGAAAATATTTCAGAAGTTTGTATAAATGTGTTCTTCTGGGAATGCTGTCAGCACTTGCTATTTCAGAATGTGCTGTATGGCTTAACTCTCAGGAAGTTGTATCTTGCTTCTGCTACAGTACTCCACTGAAGGCTTTCCTACATTCAGCTGGATTTTCCATCTCTGAAATGTAGTTGAATCACTTGCAGTATTTCCTGCACAAGTGTCTAGGTGCAGACTGGTAGGTTAATTGGCCTGTGTGGCAGTGAATCTTTGACATATGGACACATGGGACCAGATCCTGCATTCCTTGTACACCTGAATCTGCTAATGAAGTGCTATCCCATTACAAGATTTTATGAGGATATGAGATCTCTCTTAAGACTTGATATTTCCCTATATAGCAAACATATGCATCTTGCAGGTTCGTCATGGTAGCCATTAGAGTCCTTGACATTTTTTGTTAGAATACGGTGTTAACTCCAGTATCCTGACTATATTCCAGTTTGACGACTTACATTATACCTTCTTAAACTGTAGTAGTGCTATTGTGCACTGCGTACTTCCATTATCTTCATGTTTACAGGTAGATGCATTTCAGTGGGTAGTAGGAGTAAGGTTATTCTTGTAATGTATAATATATAATTTGTAAAATATTCTGGGGTTCTTTGGTTCTTTAAAAGGTACTTTATAACTACATGGGAAATACTAAAATGCATAATAGTAATAATGTGCAGGCCAACCAAAATTGTATCCTCATACCTCATATATTTGATGTTCCATTATTTCTTCTGCAAAGTAAAGGAGTGGAATATAGAAATCTACAGAAAACTTTTATGTTGCCTGTATTATAAGGATAAAAGAATGAGCTTAGTGGTAAAGGATATGTAGGAATCAAGTTAATGACATGTTAATGACAGAAAAATCTTGTCTCAGAAATGTTCTGAGTAGTTCATCGTCCACAATGAGATGAGATAGCATCAGTGCATGGATTATGGAAACTTTCTCCAACAAAAGTAAGCCTTTTAATTTTCATTTCTCAGTATATAACAGCTATAACAATTAGAGATGGACAAATGCACTTTGCCTAATTTTAAACCCATTAGAATGTTGTGGCTGGTAAAGTTTGGCTCCAGTTTGAATGTTTTTTAAATTGCATTCCACTGTGAAAAGGAGCAGGGCTGGAACAGAGTAATAATTCCATGGGGGAAGGAATAGTATGGTAAATTATGAAGAAGAGAGTGGACAGATTCAAAAATAAAGCAAACAGAGAAAGATTGCAAGAAAAGGAAAATCAGAGAAGGGGAGAGAAATAGTCTAATGCAAAAATACAGTAAATATTGTAGATGTAGAATATAGAGAACATCCATTCCTGGGAATATTTTAGCCCTGATAAAAAAAAGTGTCTTTCCTTGAACTATAAACAAACACCCATCATAAATATTAATTTAAATTACAGGAAAAGAATCTCTGAGAAGTCAAACTAGTTTTAGATATCCCCCAAATAGTTTGAGGCCTTGCAAAGTCTCACATCCCACCAGGCTCTCTCATCCTGATAACCTTATATAAGAGAGCAGTTTTGATTTGTGAAGAGTGAACAACAGATTTTATTTCTAGATTACGGTCTCTAAATTAAATGCGGTCATTATCAAATTAGTGATTTGCAGGTTTGGGAATACGAGCACATCTGGTTAACGCATGAATAATTATATTTCTACAAAAGACAAACATTTTGAAACATAACCTGAAATGGCTGTTTTCTTGATTTTAGAAAAAGGAAAATTTTATAAATAGATAAGCAGATTTAAATATCTTGTGTTTATCTTGTAAACTAATTTGTACTTACTCATACTATGTAAATAAACCAAATGAAGCACAAGAAAAGGATTTATATAGATTAGACAAACTGTTGGGCAATATACATTCTAACACATACCAATTAATCTGACAAACAAATCTATTTCTAGAGTGCTCATAATGTAATATTTGTATTTATCCATTATACACACACACCCTTCTGCGATTGGACTGAACTAGTAGGAATTAGGGAAACATAATGCCTTAAAAATAGACCCAAAGGGAAAATCTACTGTGGTCTAAACCACAGTTCTTTGCCTCATTTGAGGAAAAAAATGACACATATGTTATGAGAGGTTATTCTGAGCTATTATTTTATATATATCCATTACACAGTCATTTTTCCATTTTAAATTGGAGCTAGCTAATCCATATTATATTCATTCTCAAGTGTTGACTTTTCTGTCTCAATTTTCTCTGTAAATGAGCAATAGGACACAGTATTGTACAGAAGAGACTGGCTCTGTCATCAACAGAAGTTGGTCCAATAAAAGATATTACCTCACCCACCTTGTCTCTATAATATCCTGGGACCTACATGGCTACAAAAATACTGCATACTAAGATCTTCAAGTGAACAGAAAAACTAAGTTTTCTACACTGAACATATGTTTTGGAGGGAAATACAAAAGAAGACCCCTCTGCTTCATAGAGTTACCTACCAAATGGCTCCTTAAGACTGGTATGTAGGCATATCAAAGGTAGGTAGGAATATATGATATATGGTGCTTTATAACTTTACAGAGAACAGACATGAAATCTTAAACTCCCACTGAATACATTAAAATAGCTGGGCGAGGGTCTGAGACATTAGTCAGAAAACACACCTGTTGTATGTGCTGACAAATTGATAATTTATAGTAAGCAATGGAATTTTTCTTCTCTCTGTACATATTATATCCTATCTGAATAAAAACAAATCCATTTTGGTGGCTGTCATCACAGCTCTCAAGGTCATATATTGATGTTGTTTTTCATCATTTGTGGTGAAGGATTGGAGATAGGGTCAAGAGAAAAAAATGTGTCTAAAAGGAATTCATGTTCCAAAGCAGGCCCCTGTTCAGACAAACAAATGTGCACATATGTGCATGCAGAGGTCAGGAGAGGCGCATTTCTGGTGCTTCCTGTTACCAGAGTGCTCAGCAAAAGAGGTACATGCATAATACGCAAAAAAATTAGTTGATAGATAGGGTGCCAGTAGATCATGCTCAAGAACATGCAGCCTTGTTCTTGGGTTATATAGGACTAATAAAACTGTTTCATGTTGTGCACTGTAAATAGCTTCTTGTGTGCAGCTCTGCATATGCTGCTGTTAACACTTCCCACCGCATTTCTATAGATGCTTTCACCTACACCTGACCAAGATGGAGGATTCATATTGATATAATAACAAATAAAATTAGCCATCCAGAGCATCCTCAGAAAATATGGAAATACCCAGTGCAATTTATTGACATTTAGAATTTTAAAACATTTCTAAAGGTAGAGTTTTCATAAAAAATCTGGTTTGTATTAATCATTGGTCAACCTCCTCTATCCTAATAGCAGGTCTCCTTCTTCTCCTGTTGCCATGGCTAGGATGGCCAGGAGACCGATCTTCTTTCAGGCCTCTATCCAACAAAGCATTTAAGCATGCACTTAATTTTAATATTCAAATTGTCCCATTGACTCCACAGAACTATTTGTGTGCATAAAGGGAAGCACATGCTTAAATGCTTTGCAGGATAGGAGTCTTAAAAGGGAAAAGGTGGATAGGGGACAGGTAGGTCTTATGTTCCCATTAGCAGCTGCTGCTGCTCCAATTATTACTGGGACATTTTGGGTCCATATTGTCAAAGATATTTAGGTTCCTCACTTCCACTGAAATCAATGGAAGATAGGAGCCTAAGTACTTTTGAGGATCTGGGTCTTGGAGCCCAGAAGTGCCTCAGTCAAGCATTGTCTACTCACTTCAGATTCTCCTGCATAATAAATCCTCACTCACCAGCCATGGAAAACAGGGAATTCTAGGTGAGTAATGTTCATCCAACATGGAGAGAGAGAAAGGCAAGGGGAGCATTCCCTCTGCTAAAAGCTGAAAAGCTGAGGGAGGGGACCTCTGCTACTCTTCCTTTACTTTAACTCTTGAAGACAGTGATTATTCTCAGGATTAATTTTTTTCTGCCCCATCTTGGGGGCTGAAGAGTGGGGAAAAGTTTTAGGGAGAATGCTGACACTAGCACTCCCCGAGTCAAAAATTGATGTGTTAGTGTGGACTGAGATATTGCATCCCCCAAAAGGGGTATGGCCGAAGGGGTATGGCCTGCAGTTACTGGATGGACTGCTTGTCAGATCTTGGATGCACCTCCAGAAAAGAAAGTGTAAGAGTCACATGTCCATGGGGGAATATTGACTGCATCAGCACTAGAAGCGGAGTGACTCCAGCAAGTGCCACTGGAGAAATATAGCTCCACACTCCCCCTATGGCAGCAAGAGCTGCAACCCAGCTTTAAGACTTCATATGTAAAATCCCTGACCTATTGAAGTCAATGGGAATTTTGCCATTGACTTCAATGGGGCTAGAATTTCATCCCAAGTGTTTATATACTTTCGAATGAAAATTGGTTTTTGTCTGAACAATTGTTACCCACTATCATGCTAAATTGTTTTTGTGTTTTATTGAGTAGTGAGAGAACAGGATACTTTTGGAAATTTCTTAAGGATCCACTGAGAACATTTTGGTTAGAATTGACAAGATATAGCTATTTTAACATAATAAGCACTTTCAGCACTTGATTTACTTTTATTAACTGAATGATTGTATGAAGTAAATAACAAAATTATAGTAATAGGATTTTAGGAAATATATTCGCATCCATAGACACTCAATTTGACTCAATGGATCCTTTGCCACTAAATTCAATGAGAGCAGAATCAAATCCTGTATTAGAACTCCAGGCAGAATTTCTTTCTCTTTTGAAATTATAGTTGCAGCAGGTGATCTAAATAGTTTTGAATAGCTTTTAAAGGAGATTGATCTCCACTTGTTGGTGTCTCGTTTCTGGCTGCTATTAGCAATGCTCAATATTATTACATATTGATGTATTAATAGTACAATAGTACTGTATTTTTATATACAGTAACAGATTATCACTTTTTAAATATCTCTCAAGTGATTTCTACCTAACCTCTACTCAAATACAAACTTTCCCAAACTTCATATATTAAAGGACCACTTTCTTATTTTTTTATATTTGTTTTATAGTTCCATGGGTTTAGTCCTCTGTACAATATAAAACAAGGGTCGGCAATGTTTGGCACGTGACTCGCCAGGGTAAGCAACCTAGCAGGCTGGGCCAGTTTATTTACCTGCTGACGCGGCAGGTTCGGCTGATCACCGCCCCCACTGGCCGCGGTTCACCGTCCCGGGCTAATGGGGGCGACGGGAAGCCGCGGCAAGCACATCCCTCGCCCGCGCCGCTTCCCGCCGCCTCATTGGCCCGGGACAGTGAACCGCGGCCAGTGGGGACGGNGAAGGCAGTTTTAGTTAGTTAGTTTAGTTTAGTTCAGGGGTCGGTGACGTTTGGCATGCCGCTTGCCAGGGTAAGCACCCTAGCGGGCCGGGCCAGTGTATTTACCTGCTGACGCGGCAGGTTCGGCCGATCGCGGTCCCCCCACTGGCTGCAGTTCGCTGTCCCGGGCCATGGAGGCGGCGGGAAGCGGCGCGGGCGAGGGATGTGCTTGCCGCGGCTTCCCGTCGCCCCCATTAGCCCGGGACGGTGAACCGCGGCCAGTGGGGACGGCGATCGGCCGAACCTGCCGCGTCAGCAGGTAAATAAACTGGCCCGGCCCGCTAGGGTGCTTACCCTGGTGAGCCGCGTGCCAAACGTTGCCGACCCCGATATAAAATGTTTAAACATAAAGGAATACTTAAAATATTGCATTGGAGAGGGATAACTAGCTTGAAAATTTAATGACTTGGAGCTAGTGTGCATTCTTGAAAGGATAATATTCCCTAAATGAGTCTGCCTAATCTTTCTTGCCAAACTGTTAAAGACGGAAATCATTGGTTTACATATTAAAGTGATTATGAAGAAATCAAAACTCAGGCATATTCCCTAATGGGAAATGCTAAGTTAAATTCTTGTTGGCCAAAGTCCCATCCTGATTTCAGTAAAAGATCTAAGAAAGATTGCTATCACTATAAGGGAACAAGAACAACTTAAAGCAGGGGTAATCAATTATTTTTTGTCAAGGTCCAAATTTCTTGGTCATGGTATAGTCAAGGTCCTGACTCCATAGAAAATAATATCAAAATAATAACAAAAATGACAATAATACATAAATAAAAAGATTTCGCAGTCCATTCAAAACCATCTGATAGTCTGGATTTGACCCATGGTCCACCTATCAATTACCCCTGAAGGGTGACCCCCCCACTTTATTGTAAAGAACAAACAACTCGAGGCAATCTTCATTTTCTAAACCAACAGTGTAGTATTTATATTAACATTAAATATATATTTTTTAAAATTAAAATTAAATGATGATACAAAAATACATTCCTATAGTATTTTAATTGTTATAATATGAAAAATGCATTTAATGAGCCCTTGGATTACAGCCTGCTTTAAAGACATACCTAATCTAACAGTGTACTAAACCAGTTAAATCTTTCAGTGACACAAACTTGATGAGTTTGGACAGCATAAAAGAATAAAGAAAATACCCATCTTTCACAGTACTGGGGTATTTCTCTTTAGTGGAACTGCTCCCATGATTCAAATTATACATGTGGTTATGTACCTTTCTGAATCAGGGCCAGAGTACATTTTTCCTATAGAGAAATCTCTATGTTATGAAAACATGATTTTCCATTTGTAATTAAAGTGCAGTTATGGTAAGAGAAGGGGCCATGTCAGGATGTCTCTGAACTTTGTAATCAATCTAGTCCAATTTTGCTTTCCTCTTGGTCCAAAATAGCCTGAACTTGATAACCTGCTTGACATGCTGTAACAGTCATTTATTCACCAGGGTTCTGGGATTTGGCTGAGAGTATGAGAGTTCAGAAACAAGCTTTACAATTGCTCTGATTTATTGGCTAATTTAAAGGACTTGATCCTAAAAACACTTATGCACATTCTCACACTGTGATTGGCCCCCTAAGGAGAGATGGGCTGTGATAAGTTTAACTCGTCTCCATAAGTGAAGGAAATAAAGGCTAGGTAATGGAGGACGGGCATCCCTTATAAGAACAGCAGGAAGCTGCAGGAGAGAGGAAGATATGGCAAAGACCATGGAATAACGAAAGGACCTGTGACCATGGGAATTGGAAGACAGAGCCGGAAGACTGAGCTCCAGCCAACCAAAGTCTGGGTGTGTGACTGAACTGGGATTCAGCTCTGAGAAGGAGGACTGGGAACTCCCTTCCAAGGAGAGAGAGAAATACTGAACTGGGGTCAGGGCCTGGAGGGCCAGTGTGTACCCAAAGGACTGAATAAATTTGACCCCAGATGGCAGTGTTTAATTTACCCTTGGATTGAGTATGTGGAGTTTAAGAAGCCCCTGAAGCAGTAGAGACTGTGGCAGGGTACCTCAGAGTGACCTCTGGCCAGGCAGAGGTGCTCTTACATACATACTTAACATCAAGAGGTTGATTTTATTTTTTATGAGGAGATGGTAGGAGGGCAACCGGAGTGGATGATGTGATTGTCATTTGGGTTATATTGGAGAAGTGTTATCAAATACATTTAGTAGCGATCTCTAAAGAGGATCAAACTGAATTGACCTGAACTCCTCTGAAAGTTCATTCCACAGATAGATCCTCTCAACTGGCAATACTTTACCAGCACTTCTTTCCTAATGTACAGTTTACTCACCACTACTGAATGTAAGAAAACTGATGCCTGGAGATGTGTGATAGTCAGTCACTGCTCTAGGTAGTTCTATCAGTGAGGCAGTAAGGGACTACAGTTCCAAGGAGTTAACCAGAAAGAGACCTGGGGCCAGATAAAGATTCCGATAAATGCCTAATTAAATTTTCAAAAGTGCTCAGGAACCTAACATCCATTAACTTTAATGAGATTTATACACCTAGGTGCCTTTAAAAAATGTACTAGGTCCCTAAATACCTTTAAAAACCTGGACCCAGTTGGAAGATATGCTCTGGAACAATTGAAGCTATAGCTTTATAAATAGACCGTAGTTACAGCCATTGGTGTTTGTAAAAAATGTACTCTGCACACAGGGTAGTAGGTTTCCAGTTAGGTGGCTGTTGCCTGTTGTAACCCATGTAGTGCGTATAAAGCCATTCAATAATGATACAACTAGAACAGAAACCCAAAGAATGATGAACACATTATTTTTGTATTATTTTAGATCACCACCACTTGCACTGCTTGTCCTAATTAGAGGAGGGGAAGGAAAAGATAAGGGCAGGAATGTGCAAAAATCCGGTTCTGAGTTATTTGCCACTTCATACGCTCTCACTTAGACTCATATGACCCTATTAACTTTAATGAGGTTACATTGGTATAAATGACCACAGACATTGGACCAATATCTGTAAGCAGTTTTTTTAAAAAGGAAATGCTATTTTTGTGTGTGTGTGTATCTTTGTGTGTTTGTGTCTGTGTAAAAGGAAGTCAGCTTCTATGCATTAGCTAGAGTGAGGCATTTTTGTCAACGTCCCTCAGTGAGTGCTAATGAGGCATTCTGCACACATTGAGCCTGATTTTTATTTGTGCATCATCCTTGTTAATAACAACATCTAATTAAGACATCCATTAAAAGTCCATAATGTTAATTTAATGGAAAAATTCCAATAGAACTCCATTAGACTCTCCCTGTTAGCTTAACATTACACAACTTTAACAAATGTCTTAATTAGATGTTCTTACTGAAAAGAATATTATACAATTAAAAATTGGCCATTATTTAAAATGGAGAGTAGTGTTCCCTATTGCTAGTGCTTTAATTGTCATGAATTATAGATGTTTGGATATCTCTAAAGTTTCTGTGATTGTCTGTCATGTACCTTTGTTGGAAAAGAGGGTTAGTTTGTGGTTGTGAACAAGTACAGCAATTATTAGAGGGGATAGGGCAAACTCAGAGGGATGTATCACCTCCTGAAATGTGCATCTGAATCCCATGGGAGATATTGAGAACAGTACATTTGCATCAAAGGAAGAAGACACCTAGTTTTAGCTCTAGAGAGCGCCGAAGTTAAGATCCAGATCTGAATTCCCAACAAGTTTTAATGTGTTTAGATTCAGAAGGTTTGGCTCAAGCCATCATCAAGTCAAGGCAGCTGCAACGTTTCAATCTAGATCCAGAGCCAATGTTCCCCAAAGGCTGGGTAGGGATGATGGAGGTGTTTGGTTCAGTTTGATTTCTGTTTTTTCTCTTCATCTGGGCAATTATTGGATGTAGTCGGATGCCACATTTAATGGTGATATTACAGCCCCTCCTCACCCCCCATGTATACTTAACAATGGGTAAGAAGATAGACTGAGAGTATCAAGAAGGGGTAGGAGGAGGAAAGGCAAAGTGCAGTAGAATCAAGAAATAAAAAAGAAGTGGAAGCAGGTGAAAGGAATGGTGAAGAAAATGAGAAAGCAGAGGGTGGGAGAGTGAAATTAGCCTTAACTTCCTTCCCACCCCAAAAAAGAAAACCCTTTTAATTTCATTTCATTACTTCACAAAAGTTAAACAGACGAAAAAAATAATTTATCTCCTTACCATAAAATAAGAAGAAAGCAAAGATAGTAGTGTATTGTGTGGTTTGAGTTCCTATTGTACAGAATTACTGCAATATTAACATAAATCAACCATGTCTCATATTGCCTCACTGATCCTAAATGACTTTGCCATTTATATTCTTAGTGTTTTCTTTTTCTTCTCTCTATTTTTGTGGTTCTATATATAAAACTTTTTTACAAATTTCATGTCTCCAGAATTTGTTAGTCTCTAAGATGCCACATGTACTCCTGTTCTTTTTAAGAAATAGAAAGATCGCCACAGCTGTACATGTGCATGCAATTGACAACTCACAATTTGCCTCTGCACAGTGATTGCAGTACCATGTACAATTTTAAGCACAGAAAAATACCGCCAGCACATGGAGCAATGCATATAACCTGACCACTGTAGATCCCATTTTTATAAATACTGACAGACCTTTGGGTGAATTAATATAAACAGGTGTTTGGATTAGTAAATCATGCTGTTACATTATCGCCCCAGATATGTGGGAAGAAAGACAAGACACAGGGATGTGGTTTAATTATGCTGCAACTTTATTAGCTTAACTCATCTGGGAACTGGCCATCTATAAGTATAGGCTTGAAGTTAGGTGAAGGTTTCTAACCATCAGAGGTTGAAGTTCTGGGACAGCCTTCCAAAGGAAGCAGTGGGGGCAAAAAAATAACTGGCTTCAAGACTGAGCTTGACAAGTTTATGGAGGGGGTGGTATGATGGGACAGCTTATGATGGCGTGTAGCCCCTCAGTGGCTGCCGATACCAAAAATCCCCAATGGCTGGAGATGGAACACGAGATGAGGAGGGCTCTGAGTTACTACAGATAATTTTTTTCCAGGTGTCTGGATGATGGGTCTTGCCCACATGCTCAGGGTCCAACTGATCACCATATTTGGAGTCAGGAAGGAATTTCCCCCCGGTCACACTGGGAGATACCCTATTCATCTTCCTCTTCAGCATGCAGCACAGGTCACTTGCAGGTTTAAACTAGTGTAAATGGTGAATTCTTTGCAACTTGAAGTTTTTAAACCATTATTTGAGGACTTCAGTAACTCAGCCAGAAGTTAGGAGTCTATTTCAGAAGCAGGTGGGTGAGATTGTGTGGCCTACAATGTGCAGGTCAGACTAGATGATCATGATGGTCCATTCTGACCTTAAAGTCTATGAGTCTATAACTATCTGGCAGTAACTCAGACAGCACAGACCCTTATACCTTTCTTAATCATTTCCACCAGATGGAGTGCTATCATCAGCCCATCACCCCTCTCTAGCTGGTCCTAGCCTATTGCTAGGATTCCCACCACTCTTCCCAGTATGAGGGTTAAGGGACTGAGGAAAGGGGCTTGTCTCTTCACTGTACCAGGTATTAGGAGCTCTAGCATTTTATATGAAGCTTTCCTTTAAGTCCACATCTAATTCTGGTTTGTCAGGAAATCAGATCCATCTGGAATGAATACCTGCACTGGACCCCTGCTAATCCAGGCATGAGATGAGACTCAGCCTGGAGGGACAAGATTTATATAGCCTCTCCTGGGCATACAGGAGCCAATGGCTCACCTGCTTTAGGCAGAAGAAAGAGAGCTGTGGTTCCCCCCAGCTACTCTCTAATACATTAACCTGTTGCCAAGATGCAGCTCTAGTGCCACTCTATGGACTGGTTGGCAGAAGATTCTTCTCCTCGGACACCTGCAGTGTCCCTGTGCCAACCCCTGGAACTTGGCTTGTTCTCAAGTCCAAAATTTCCTCCCTCCTCATTCCTGCTAAATATGTGTGGTGAAGCCCAACACCTATTGTAGATTCAGGAAGTAGGACAAGTAAAGGACACTTGGCTGTTATAAAAGGAACTCTGAGCATTACAGTTCCACTTGGGAGTCACAAAATATGTCAAGATGAGAAGCAGGGCAGTGCTTCTGAATCATTCCAGGCATGCAAAGAGAAATTTCTAAATTATTTGCAGCCAGTGCCTGTTTAAATAGCTGGTGCTGCTTTTGACATTTCTCTCTCCAGTGCCAAAGAAGTTGAAGGTATATCAGTTTTCTTAAATTAATCAAAAAGAAATATGACAAGTAATTTAAACCATTCTCCAAAAATCAGTCACAGGAAGCAGAATACTCCTGGGATGTTGCTATGCAAATACTAAAGTATTTAGAGACCAACTTCACTGAGGGAACACCATGAAAAATAAAAGCCTACCTTAAGACAACTTTACTCACTGTTAACAGGGCAAAGCAGCTCTGTTGTTCGTCCTTCCAGTTTGAAAATGACCATGACATCACTGGTTGATTTAGTTTCTGTGAACACGTGAGTGACTGATCAGGGCAATATGAGCTTTGAATGGTCTGTCACACACTGAACAAGAGATGCCACTGTGGGTTACTTGATTTTAACAGTGGACATGCTGTTGTGAGATTTATACTGCTGGCGCTTCTGCTCTGCCTCAGTAATTCTTCTCTGCTCATTGACTGTAGCTCTAGTATGGATGAGACTTTACCAGATAGAATGATCATGAGTGAGATCTTCCCAAAACTCTGGATTGATGTTGAAACACCACACGGATAACTTGAGGGAGTCCTTGAAATGTTTCTTTTGGCCTTGCAGAGAATGCTTTCTCTACTTTAGTTTACCGTAAAAGATCTTCTTTGGCAGTCACTCATATGACATTCTGGTGACATGGCCTTCCCAGCTCATCTGTGATTTCATCAACAGCGTATAGATGCTTGGAATGCCTGCCAGTATGAGAACCTTAGTACCTGGAATCTTGTCTTGCCATTTCATCCTCAGACCATGTGAAAATGATTCAGCTTCATAGCATGGCATCTGGTAGGTGAACTTGTCCACTGCCTAGAGGGTTTAGCCATTCACTGTGACAGTAGGCTCTACATAAAGCTTTCCTGGTGAAGGCTGGTAAATCACTTCTGTCTTCTTGATGTTAATTGTCAGAACAAATTATTGTCACAAGCTGAAGAGAAATAGTCCATACTCTGCTGCATGTCAGCCTCAGATTTGGCATGCAGGGAACAGTCATTGGCAAATAGAAGATCAGGGACAGTCACTTCCTGTACCTTCATCTTTACCTGTATTCTCCTCATACTGAAGAGCTTGCCATCAGACCAGTATCTGATGCCAATCCCGGTGACACAGTCATGAAAGTCATCTCTAAGCATGGCAGAGAACATCATACTGAAGAGGGGTGGGGCCAACACACAGCCCTGTTTGACTCCATTGGTGACTGGGAATGGTTCAGATGACTCACCATTGTCCACAACACAAGCAAGCATGCCATCATGGAATTGCTGAACCACTGCAATGAATTTCTCCGGGCAACTGAATTTTGCCATGATCTTCCAAAGGTCCTTCCGACTGACTGTATCAAATGCTTTTGTCAAGTCAATGAGTATACAGGTTGGAGTTCTGTTCCTGGCATTTCTCCTGAAGTTGATGAGCTGCAAACACCATGTCTATGGTGCCACGTCCTTTCCTGAAGACACACTGACTCTCAAGCAGGAGCCTTTGTTCAATGTGTGGCACAAGGTGATACAGCAGAATTCTTGTGAGAATTTTGCTGGCTATTGACAACAAGGAGATGCCCTGATAGTTGTTGCAGTATTGTCTGCTTCCTTTCCACTAGTACAAGTGGATGATGCATGTATCCTTGTACTCCCTGGGGTATAGTTCCTTGAGTCCACATTGACTGGAAAAATTCTGTCAATTTCAGAGCCATGTTCAAGCCTCTGGCCTGTAGACTTCTGCTGATATAGCACCTGCTCCAGGTGCTTTACCATTCGACAGCAGGTCAATCGCTTTCACAGTTTCAGTCAGCGTTGGGGGATCAGCAAGAGATATGTTGATAGCGATCTGGGTCAGTCGATCAATTGCCTCCTCACTAATAGATGATTATTGATTATCTAAATCAGCTCTACACCTGGTATTGCCAACCACAAGAAGATCCACCACAAGATAGGAGGATTTTCCAAAGGCATAGAACTGTTTTAATACATCATGCCTCTCCTACCCATCTATGGGAATAGAGGATAATTTATAGATCAGTGTTTCCCAAACTTGGGACGCCGCTTGTTTAGAGAGAGCCCCTGGCAGGCAGGGCCAGTTTGTGTACCTGCCGTGTCCGCAGATCTGGCCAATCACGGCTCCCACTGGCAGCGGTTCGCTCTCCAGGCCAATGGGAGCTGCTGGAAGCGGCAGCCAGTATGTCTCTCTAAACAAGCGGCGTCCCAAGTTTGGGAAACACTGATCTATAGGAAGAGGTGCCATTGACAGACTGTATAAACTAGAGGAACCCAGGGATCACATGGCTCAAAATCAGGACTTAACCTAATCAGGACATTTGTACCACCCTCTGAGTTGCACTGTGTGCTTCCTGTATACTGCTCAGGTTTGGGTCAAAGGGTTTGGGATTTTTTAAAGTATGACTCTGATATAAGAAAACCATTTTGAATGGCTCTGAGGTAAATACTGTTCTGATGTATGCATGCAAAACCTGGACAATGTACAGATGCCATGCTATGAAGCTGAATCATTTTCACATGGACTGTCTGAGGAAACTGATAAGGATAAGATGGCAAGACAAGATTCCAGGTACTGTGGTTCTCATACTGGCAGGCATTTCAAGCATCTATACTCAGTTCCGTATGTTTCTGGAATTCATTTCTTTGAGTTCCCAACACCCAGCCTATAGTGTTTAATATGCTATGATAGGGAAATGCTGATACATATTGATTTTGGGTCAAGTATTTCAACTGCAGTTTAAATAACGAATGCTTTAAATAAGAAAATATACACATTAATTAGGATGATTCTTTTCTCTTTTTATGACACTTTCTTTTTTGTTTAGTGATTAAGTCCTTCCATAATATTTGTTAAGAGCTTTGGAGAGGACTCTAGCATGATATTAACACTAAGTGGTATTATTAATAATTGAACAGTACTCATTTTTTGAAACATACATTAAAATGTTTTCAAAGTAGAAAAATATATTTTTCTATAAAATAAAGCATTGCCATTTACATATATATCTTAGTTATGTAAGTATTACTATATTTCTTGCATGCCCTTTTACTTGTTGTATTGCCAGTGGGCTTTTCCTCAAATCAAAGATGGCTGACCTGCTAGTATGTCACATACTCCTGAAAGTGTCAAGAGTAGGTAGAACTCAAGTGTACAATCTGTATATAATCTCTACTGGAGAAAGGTATGAGTTGCTAGCATCACTCGGCAGGAAGAAGACAAGATTGACTAAGTAAAAGCAACGATTGATGAGAGAAGAGAAATGGGAAGATAACTGGAACACATGTCAAGAGACAGAGGTGAAATTGAAAAAAAAATTCAATTTCAAAGCAATTTCTAACTGGTGACATTGACTGCACTGAACTGAGGAGGACAGAGAGAAGGCTGAAATAATAGGGAGGTAGGGACTTCTGGGATGTGAGGGCAGGGCTGATAGGAAAATTGCATGCTCCTAAAGCATATGGAAATACATCATCTTAAATATACATTTCAAGCTTTTCTGATGCTGAGGTGAAATGAACTAGTACTACAAAGAGTGAGTTCCTCTAGTACTTGTTTCTTATATGTCATTGGAGCTGGTTTCAGTTTTTGTGAATAAAGGGACATTAAACACTGATCATAATTCATACTATAAACAGAGGACATAAAACAAAGATTCTTTCCTTTATAAGAATACAGCCTCTGCAATTTATTCCCCAAACTATATATAGATTTTGTAAAATCCCACAGTATTCAAAGTCCTATCATTCCTATCTGTAAGATTAACTGCTCTTGCTAGTACCCTGGGAATATATATATATATATTCCCAGGTGTCACGGAGTGTGGGGGACTCAGGGCCCTGCACCCCCGGCTTCCTGCGATTCACCATGACTCTCAGCCAGTCAGTAAAGCAGAAGGCTTATTTAGACGACAGGAATATAGTCCAAGACAGGTTTTGCAGGCACAGACAACAGGACCCCCCTCAGTTGGGTCCATCCTGGGGTATCAGGGCGCCCCAGCCCCTTGGGAGGTCAGAGCCCCGTCTGCCTACCAGCCATCTCTCCCGGCAGCTCCTGAAACTCTCCCCTCAGCGACCTCTCCCACAGCCTTTGTTCAGTTTCCCCTGCAAAGGTGTCACCTGGCCTCTAACCCCTTCCTGGGTTCTCATGTTACATGCTCAGGTATTCTCCATCGGTCAGTCTCCCATCCCCCAATGCAGACTATCCTAGCCACACTCCCCTGTCAGCATTCAAAGACCACAGTAAGAACAGTCCCAGTTCGTCACACCAGGGTACTAGCAAGTATATATATATGAATGTCTATATAGAAGCTGAGTACTTTCTAAGAATTGATGAATAAGGAAACATTTTTCATTTTCACCTTTAATTCAGCAGAATGTCTTGCCTACTGTAGATAGTCATTACAAAAAGAGATGTAACTCCATTTTACTCCTGTTATTTTAATCAATATTTCTTTCTATTTGGCTGGAAATGTTTATTTTCCCTTTTCTAAATTATCTATGTTCCTGGGTCATGAATATTGTCTCTGACCTTTACTATTTCAATTCATAGAATGCCTGCTTCCAAACAGTACAAAGCAGTAAAAAACTCAGTGAAAAAACTTTTCAAGTAATCCAGGGTGGCAGTGGCTTCCTCAGTGTGGAAGCTGAATATATGTTTTATTAACCTGTGTTATAACAGACAAGTATTGCTGTTTTGTGCGTGTGTGTGAGAGAGACACACAACTGAATACCTGCTAAACAGATGCAATAAAACTGCATTAATTCTTTCAGATATAACACTTAGCAAATGTTCCATCTGTGTCCTTTAGTTGAGAACTGTTATCCTGAAGAAGGTGCACAGATGACACTTACAATAAATAATATAAAATATAGCTTAGATTAGTCTTAATCTCCTTGAGGCTCCTGTTTTCCACAGTTAATGAACAGCTTGCTGCTGTGATAGCTGACAAATCAGTTGGTATACACTAATTTTAGAGGATTACTGCTTAAATAGATTCTAGAGAAGTAGTACTGTACCTCCTTTATTATTTTTATCCCCTTTTTTTCCCTTGTGGAATTAATATGATTCTCAAAGAAAGTTTCAATTTGTCACAGCATGGCTTAGAGGTGTTATTTCCCAGCTTTAGACAGTGACTGAAAGGGGCACACTTTTTTTCATTGCTCGGTACCATTCAGTGTACACACACAGCACCGGTTTTGTAAACAGAAAGCCAATGCACTTGTATTGAGTTTTCAGTGAAGAGAGGGAGAAGACATAGATGAGTATTACAATTAAGAATTGTGCCAAGAGTGTAATACGTTCATTACAGGCCAGCAGTGTAATTCACTAAGTGAGAAAGGGTAACAGTACCCTTATGTTGGCACTACCAAGTTTTCATTAAAGCAGGAAGTGGGCACATTCTGTAGAATATTCAGAAAATATAATGGTTTTTCATCAAATTTCTGTAATGAATATTTTTTCCTTAGTATTTGACCAGCTTTAATTAATTCGATAACAGGTTGGAGTATTATGAGTATGTTACCATTAAGATTTCTCTTGAAAGAATCAATGAGATTTTTCCATACTTTGAATTACAAAATTCCTCAAACATGAAAACTTCAAGAAACCTTGAAAAACATAGTGTAGTATAGTCTCCTCTAGCAATATAATACAGTATAACATACCTTGAGATGAAGGGCCAGATCCTCAGCTGGAGTAAACTGGCAAACATCTAAATATTCAGGGCAGTTCTTGACCCTGCTAAGGTCCTTTTGTACTACCAGAGCAGCATAAAGGGACTTTAAGCTTATCCTAAATGACTAGTTGAACATTTCTCTGATATGCAAGTGTAATTAGCTGTACACCAGCTCCCATCAGTCTCACTTGATAACAAGTGAACAGAGCCTTTAGTCTGCTCTCTGTTGTACTGAAGTTAGTGTTTGGCCCCATCCGTCTCTAGGATCAAGGGAGGTGGAAAGATGGTCTTGAAATACATTGGCTTCCCTCAGGTTGGCACTGTTAATGATTGGGCTGTTAGTCATGATCTTAATATGCCAATTAAATACACAAAACTAGTTGCTTCAGGAAATTTGAAACACAGATATTTCCATTTTTATTACCATGCTGGCGTCTGGCTTTTAGGTTTTTTTTTTTAATATCATCTCAGCTGATTAGCTCCTCAAAAAAGAGATTAATCTTTATTGTAAATATGCATTTGAAACTCAGAGCTGGGTCAAGTTTGGAGTGTGTTTTACTGGTTTTTCAGCATATTTGCTCTTGTAGCTATAATTAAGGAGACATCTTGAGGACAGTAGACTGTAATGGGCAGATTGCTTGTTGTTCTGACTGTTTACTATCTGGATCTTTCCTTCAGGGGGCTTAAAACTGTGAGTGGTACATAGTGTTCCTGTTTTACCTCTAGTGTATTTAAGACATATGTTATTTTCTTCACCTTGCATATATTCTTCCTTATGGTTGTACAAAACATCTAGTTTCCCTTGTTTTCCAGACTGCCTTCTGTTGTTTAATGTCAGCTGTGGATCTCACTTGTGATGGCTGACCACTATTTTCCTATTGTTCAAATGTGAAGGTAGGTAAATGTAGTTTGCTGAAACCAGATCTCTTCTGTAATAACAGACTTACCTTCATTCCGTGACAAAATGTTGAAAGCAGTAAGTCCTGAACAAGTAGCCATTATTATTCTTACAAAGGTTACAGTACCTAGATTGAGCAAAGAATATAAAGCAAAACCCCCAACTGAAGGGCAGATTTCTCTGTTATCTCAGTTGTCCTTTTGCTGCTTTGGTAAGTCAATCATTTTAAAACTCTGACCTGTCATTGTAGTCAGAAGTCCAATGTAATAATCACTTAATGTTAGTGTGTAAGGAAGTCTGAAGCAAGTATAATGGATAATCTCATGTGATATTAATCTTAGAGGGGAGTTCTATACTTCCCTTTTCTGGTACAGGTTTCAGTCAGTATATCTTTTAGAAGGATTCCTTCACGTAGATGCCTGAATACACCAAGCTCTTGGAAAAGTACACAGAGCCAAATGAAGCCTCCGGAGAGCCCACAACCTTCCCAGTTCCCAGAACAAACAACCTCCCTCTCTTTTTCTCTCAGAAAAGAAAACCCCACAGCAAATCAGAATTGCAAACCATAGGTCCTTGAACATTCAGGGATTCATCAACATTTTCTTTGGACTAATGATGTGATGAGTTAGATAAGCACAGTCTCAGGTGTTCTAGATATTAACCAATCACAGATCTAATTAATTGCAACTTTGCAAGGTGTTCTTTTTTAAGATTAGGGAAGTAAATGCGGCATCATATTTAGTTAGGAGGTTTGAAGTGTATGTTTGCACTGGGGTAATTTTGAACATATGTGAGGGCAATTAGGATCTCCAGAATAATTGAGAAAAACTTTCTATTGAGCAGATATATACTATGAATAGCTATAGGAGATTGCATGGTGTTATTATAAGAACATGAAAATATTGCAGCATATATTGTCTTTTAACAATGGGCTATTGAGTGCATGGGTATCTGGGAAGCAATCACTTCAAATGCCATTCTTAATATGAAGATTCTGAACTGCACACTGAACTACATCTGGTTCTGATGCCTTTTGTTAATTAATATAAAAAGCAAAAAAATAACTATACTAGGAAATAAAAAACTTAGATCATGCTGTATACTAAGGTATCTTAATGAACTTGAATTGTCATGTAAAATGCAGGAACCGTGTATTACTAATGGTCTTAAAATATTTAGGGTTTTTTTTAAAAAAAGGGAAATATTGTAGCAGATCATAGGGCTGGAAACCTGAAATAATTTTCAGCATGGAGCAGTTTAAAATATTTACAAAATAAAGCCCCAATTCTGAAAAAAAAAATATAAAAGTTCTTTACTTTAAGAATGTGTATAGTCCCATAATCTTTGCAGGATCATGGCCTAAGTCTTTCTTTATCAAACAATTAATTTGAATATGGTTGAATAATTATATACCTATAGATCCTCTTTAAGTGTTATTGCCTAGCAAAGTAGACATTGTAAAGTTAATGAGTTGTATCACAATGTAAAGTATCCTGAGGAGAAGCCAAAATGCCATCTCTAACAATTAGTGAATTATCTGATGATAATACACTTTCCTGCTTAGCAGTGAACAAGTAAAAAAGTCAAAAATGAGAGCTAACCAAGTTGGTTCAGTTTTACATTTGACCCAGATATTCCTGGAATGAAAAATTAATTACAAAATAAAAATGAGGAGATGTATATGAGTTACCTCAGTATCTTGGTTTTGTTCCACATTATCAGCTATCAAAACCCTTCCACCATAGCTGTTTTAATATTATTAGTATTTAGTATCTGAATTGTCTAATGAGGACTCAGAGTCCCACTGTGCTGGACACATCTATGCTGAAAATACAGTCCCTGACCCAAAGGACTTACAATAGTGATGATAAAAATGATGGAATTTTTCACAATTTTTTGGTAAAAAAATGTGTCCCTATTTTTGTCAAAAAGTTTGACCCACTCTATTTTATAATCCAGAGTATATACTGCATTAAACAGGTATATATTACACACACACACACACACACACACACACACACAGTGAGGTAAGTCAATTAAGATTAGTGTAATAATAATAAGTCTACAAAAAAGATGTAAGTCACACTTGTAGGATGGTGTACTATATTCTAGAAAGCAGTGACTGATAAATACTTTGGGATCATGGTGCATAAACAACAGAACATAAGCTCCCAATCAGTGCTGCTATGAATCTTGAATGCATAACCAGGGGAATTTCAGGAAGGAATATAGAGGTGATGTTACCTCTCTACACAACATTAGTAAAACAATTACTAGAATACTAGGTCCATTCTGGGGTGAATTCATGGTCCACTGAAGTCAATGGTACTACTCCCATTGACTTTACTGGGGCCAGGATTTTATCCCTGGCATCCGCACTTCAAAAAGATGTTGAAACATGGGAAATAATTAAAAAAAAACAGTTATAAAATGATTCCAGATCTGGTAAATCAGCCTTACTGTGACAGATTTAAGGAGCCCAATCAATGTAGCTTATCAAACAGAAGGTTAAGATGTGTCTTGATCACAGTCTACAAGTATATATGTAAAATGTGTAGGCTGATTTTGAGACAAGCTGAGCCCCCAGCACACCCATTGACTGAAGCAGTGGGTGCTCAGAAACTCTGAAGGGCAGCCAGTAGGTTACAACCCATAATCATGGGCAGCAAGAGGCCCAAAACTAAGACAGATAGAGATGTCATGATGTGAGTAATTGCAAGAATGCCGGCCCTCAAGCACAGACAATTTTTATTTGACTGAAGCTGCCAAGTTCAGATCCCAATGTCAACCACTCTCATGTACAGGGCTAGAGGGATCTGGTATTTTGGATCTAGTCACCATAGGTAGATCTAAGTAAGCAGCCTAGAAAATGTAATTCTGACACCACAAGTCTCTTCCTTGACATTGTGCATGTCCTTATCTCATAGGATGGAATATATGTAATAAAATGCTTTTATAGATGATATTTTAGCACAAATACAGATTTTCCTCACCTTGGCCAATGTTTTCTGTTTCATGGGATTCAGCACCGCTTGGATGTCAGCATTCCATGTGTTAACGAGTCCCTATGCAGATTGTTCAGTTGAGCGGCCTTCAATGATGGCAAAAAGACAGTAGGAAGTAGTCTTTGTATATGTATTATTGTTTTAATCCTCCAAAGCTCTGGCAGCCGTTACCTGTCAATCCATGTTATGTCAGTGTTCACAATGTTACATACACAGTATAATACTAGTGTATATGAAGATCTTTCACAATCACACTTAGTTTGCCAAAGATAAAGCAAGAATTCTTGTTATTATGAAATACAAAGTATTATGATCTATCCAATTTGAATGCATTGGAAATAACAACTGACCAAATCTTCATCCAAAAGTCACACAGAAACCAGCTTCAACCTTTATATGTTAAGTTTAAACACACACACACACCCCGCTGATTTTGCTGATGTTAGCATTTTTGGTACTGGTTGGGGTTGGAAGTGGGAGTACTAAATTACCATGAAAAAATACTGTCTGTCTATATGGTATTTCTGGCCTGACTCTAAGAAAAATATTCCAGAAATCATGCAAGATCTTGCTTTTCTGGTATCTCCAGCTTTGTTTTTCAGATAGTATTGACTAAAGCCACACATGCTGGTGCAGGAATGGGTAAATCACATCTCCCTGTGCGAGCTAAACCCTTTGCACTCAACAGAGGATTCATACTAAGGGGGCGGGGGAGAGCAGAGGTCTTAGGTTTTCTGCTGATGATATAATGAGTCTCCATAGAGCGTTACAGGCAGTTTCTTGGCTATAATGTACATACCCTCTTCCCTGAGCAGTGGTGCCTATTTTCCGAGTCAGGGTGGCCCCTAGGGGGTCTCTTGATAGAGAAGAGTTTGCAGCTACTTTTCATTACTGTAACCTCCTCTCCTGATAGACTTTTCATGCCTAGGACTATGAATCTGAGCCAACACATGAAGATAAGCATACAAATACTTATGAGGAAAGATAGGCTTGTGGTTAAAACACAGGACTGGGAGTTAAAACCTAGCTCCTATTCCCAGTTTTATTTCATACCTGTGTGATATTGATCAAGTCACTTAGGCTAAAATTTTCAAAAAAGTGTCTTTTGATTTTGTGTGCTCAACTTTGACACTTCTACCTGTCTCAAGTTGGGCAACCAAAAGTTTGACACACCCAAAATCATAGATCAGTTTTGAAATGTTGGCCATCTCCTCTCTGTGTCTCAATTTCCTCACCCATAAAATGGGTATAATACCGTTTACCTACCTCACAAGGTGTGTTAGAACTATTAAAGATTAATTCATTTAAAGTGTTTTGAGACATTGAGATGGGCGGCAGAAAATTAAAAGTATTATCTGTAGTAAATCTTTAAACTGGCCAGAGCTGTGTAAAGGGGCCTTGGCATAAATGAGAATCAGGTCTTATATATATTAATGTGTGAATGAGGCCTTAATTTTTTTTTATATGAGATCAGCAAATCATTTTAAAAAATTGTACTTAAAAAATCCACCAATATTAGTAAAATAAATGGCTCTTGAAACGAATGAGATCTGAAGCTTCAGGGCAGTCGAGGAAAATTTATCGAATATGGGAAGGCTCATAGCATGATACAGACAATTATATTCTTCTCCAATTCATAAGATTGTTGGAGTTTTGAGATTATGCAGAGAGATATGACAACAAGCACCTTAATAAGAGCTTTCAGCCATGCCCAGGATTGCCTCTGAAAAGCTTATTCAATATAAAATGAGTATTCAACTCACAACAAGACTCTGCATAAAAAATTCCAATAAATCTTCCAATCTCAGTGGGTCAGTAATCTGTAATAAAAAAGTTTTGATTGGCAGACTGTATGAGTGACACGTTGATACCAAGCCATAGCCATGGTTATAGCATATGAATAAATTCCTAGTCTTTCTAATAATAACTGACTGTCTTTGTTCTTTGGTTGGAGGTCCTCAATTGGTGGGATCTCTAGCTAGTTCTGAAATATACTGGATAGTGTGAACCTAACTTCTTTAGAATGTACACTGTTGAGCTGATTAGGTATGACAGCATCATCAAAAGTCTCTAGAGATCATAACATCAGCTATCTTGGCTCACCTGACATATTTATTTTAAGTTATAAAACATTATGATTATACATAAAGTGATTCCATTTGTTTTTTCTAGTTTATGTAAAATTACAGGGTATAAAAGTACCAGTTATCTGAAAAACAGAGTCTAAATGTCAGACTTATTATTTCACATAAAGATACTTGTATTTATCTGACATCTGAAACATTCATAATATGGAATAATTGCATATTCTGCATAAACATATCAATGTTAGACATCCTGAATTTGGAATAGCTATACAGTGTTCTCTAGTAACTGGAAAAAACATGATGATTTATTATATCAATCTAAATAACTACTATGGCATGATGAAAGTACTATATTATTTTATTTTAATAATTTAAAAATAAACTATTCCTTTTTGCAGCTAGATGTTACTTATCAAGTTTTTAAAAAGTAATTGTGGAGAGCTACCCACAGTGTAGGCATTGTTAAATAGAACGGAAATATTATATAATTCCAAATTCTAGTCTGTGTGGTATACCATCTGCAACAGTTTATTTCAGTATAGTCTTAGTTGGCATTTATTCAGACAAAAATGCACGTGTGCTTCATTCAACTTGTTGAGTTAGCTTTTATTATGGATTTTAAAATGCGATTCTCAGAATGATCTTGGATTCTTTTCCATACAATTTAGCAATTAAGTAAAGACTTCTCTTAATTAGATGGCATAAATGGGAGGGGGGGAGTGGGAGGGAGAGATCATGTGCATTGAGTTTTTCAAGGCAGCTGCTTAAAAGTCTAAACACTTCTAGAAATACAGTACTATGTGAATAAATTAAACATGTGCTCCTTGCTGGTCCTTATTTTCATTTTAAAGGGCTTACTTAGAAGCAGCCTTTGCCCTAAAGCTATAAGAAAGCCACCGTTTTTGGTTCACAGTTTTGATGCTTCAAGCATTTTTGCACATAATCCAAATTTTCTTTTATGCCAGATGTTAACAAAATGGCTACTTTCCCTCTAAAAATTTTGATTTTTGTATGATTCCGATGAAAAAGTCATCTTCAAAATGCATTTATTTCTACTTGAAAAAATGTGCATACCTTAGTGAAAATTTCTGTGAACATTTTTGGGTTTGTAATAAGAGACACACACAAAAACAAATGCCTTAAATGCAAGAGAGAAAACCTTTATTCTTGGGTGCTTTTGCATCCTTCACACTCATCTAGTCACCCACAATTTTTCTACAGAGACAGGTTTATAAATTTATTAAATTAACAAAATATCTTTCTGCCATTATGGAGCAGTTGATTCTCATGAAAAATGAATGAAAGACAGCAATGAATTAACAAAAACTTTATTCTTTCTAATTAGTATGTGCGTTTGCTAATCCTGTCATATGTGGAAGTAGGCCATCAAAGAAGGGCCACTAAAGGGTTAAAATACCCTGGCAGGATTTTGTAATTATAGATATTGATTACTTTAAGACATCATTGAACTGACAGTATAAGAAAAGCCCACTTGTCTCACCGTTTGGTCCCTTTATTTCTCACAAGATGGATGAGTTAATAAACAGGGAACAAGCATTCCCATAAATTCAGCATCTGTAATATTTGTCACCTTTGGAATTACTTGGATGAGAGGAACATCCTTTATGTGAATTCACGGGAGAGGAGCCAGCAGACTTGATGTGGAATCTGTACTCTTTGCTGTGATTAATACATTGTTGATGTTTAAAGAAGCAGCATCATTAGGCAAAAGCTCACTGAAAGGGAACTGTGTTCCTTCAACAGGGCCCCATGCCACGTTCTGTGTGTTTTTCCTTCAGCCTGAAAAGGCGTCTTCTTTGTACATTATGAGTTTGTGTGTCACTTTTTACATCCACTGTACTCTACTGTCTCATCTGCATCTGTTTATAGTGTAACATGGTGTATTTCTAGTATTCTTTTTCTATATTATTTTTTAAAGTTCGGGTAGATTAACAAAAACTTTTAAATTAAAAATGAATAGATTTAACATGCAAAGTCATACAGTGTGCTGGCTGAGTATAAAACTGTATGAAAATGTGAATACAATGCTCTCGAAATTGGTAGATACTACAAAAATATCTGTGCACATATAATAATTTACACACACACACACACACACACACACACACACACTCATTCCCAGACAAAATTTTTGTTAGAATGGAGTTAGGTTGAGCATACATCAGTAATTTAGGGTAGAATTACATTATGGGGATGTTGTAACTGTCCCTAATGTTATAAAACTTAGAAATGCAAAGTTTAGGTCAAACTTAAAAGAAATCTCTCTCTGTTTGTACTCTCTAAATGTGCATTTTCATACCTTAACAATCTTAATGCTACAGTGTAGTAACACTATGTAGTAACCATATGATTGTGATTAAGGCATTTTCGTTTTTTGTGGCTCGAGATTTGATTAAACTGATTTTTTAAAACACGTTTTACATTTTTTCCTCTCATAGTCTTATCTCAGGGTTTTCATTCCTCCTGCATTCCCGAAACACCACTGTGCATGTGCAGACACATAAACACACATGCATCCCCCTTCTTTCCTGTATCCCTATATTCCCTTACATACACAAACACCCCAGAGCACTTCCCCATTCTTCCTGCCCTTTCAGCTGAGTAGATATGGTCCAACAAGCAGTTTTCAAAAGGAATGTTTAAGAATAAAGGTCATTTGGGGCATTATTTTTCACAGCTGAAAGCCAATCCATCAGCAGAAGCTTAAAATCTTCTTGATCACAGAGACTAAATGAAAAATTGTCCTCCTTCAAAATGACCATTGTCTCCCTTTGCTCATGAGGTGACTGAGGTCACAGTTGTCTTCTGTTAAAATGCTCTGTTTTTAAATGGCCATTGTCTCCCATATGTCACAATGAGAGTGAAGCCAAGCTGTGCTTTGTGAAGATGGTGACCACTATAGTGTCAAGAGGCAGAGAGGAACAGAGTGAGAAGATAGTCCATGGTCTTAGTCCCAATTCGAAGAATACAAACTAGCCATTTTGAGAAGGGCATAAATCTACCTAATAGCGGCCTGTGGCCTTGTCCCAACTGAGCTCAGTGAGAAATTCTGAAAGTTCTTTGTTCTGAAAATTCTCTACTATTAAATATTCTTCTTCTGCCTCTGCTGAAGGACAGACTAATACCTTTATTACATTTTTTTTAAATGTCACTAGAGATGGGTCAATTTTCAGTCAATTTTTTTTTGTTGGAAAATACTGATAGTTCATCAAAACTGAAATTCATGGGATAGGGTTGCTTTCACCAAAATTTCCCATTTAAAAAAAAAATGGAATAAAAAATGTTGAAATTGTCCAAAACTCCTGTTTCAACATTTTTTCAAATTTTTGTTTCAAATTTAAGTTAATTTAGGGTAAAAAAAAAGTTAAAATTGAAACGAAACATTTTGAAATTATCAAAATGAAATATTTCAATCAATCCAATCTGATTTTTTAAAAATTTTCAATTCATGAACATTTCATCCCAGCATCGCAGGAAAAATCTTTGAAATCTCAAAAATTCTCATGTGACGGGAAAACCATTTCTTACCCAGCTCTAAATGTAACTTATGCATGAGGTTTAAGTGAACTTCAACTCTGTGGAAAGCTTGAAGAATCTGTTTTATTCCCTCATTAACATCAACTGAGACAAACAAATATACTGACAACCAGAAGTGAAATCTCAAAATGGGCTCATTTTTTAAATTAAATGTAATTCCTACACTTGGCAATAGATTTATTTGTAAATTCTCAGAAAATTCATTCTATGTTTGAAGAGTACACGTAATTTTTTGGAGCATACACTGTGTTTTCATACATAACAGAGAGGCTGAATCTCTGCTATAAGTGCAAAACTAAACTCAACTTCAACTACTGGGCTACCATTGGTGCCTCCATAATAACAATGTGCAAGGGATTTGGTATAGATTAATAAAACTATAGACCTTTCACCTCTGAAGACTGGGTTCAAATTCCAGGTTAGGTCATGAGTGTAAATTGATTTGTCTTTCTGTAACTTAGTCTTATTATTTTCCTATCGAAGATTTTTCAGCACAATGTTAGCTTCTGATACAAATGCAAAACAAGCCGGTCCATTTGTTAACAGTATAATTCTTTGTAAAGGATGAGGGTTTGAGACTTAGGTTGGGCCAGGTGACCATGCAAATCAGTGGAGCTGAAGCTTGCAAATCCAGGATTTCGCAGCCCCGCCACCCAGAGCATTGCGCCGGTGGCAGGGCGAGATGAGGCTGCAGGGGAGGGGCCGGGGGCTAGCCTTCCGGGCCAGGAGCTCAGGGGCCGGGCAGGAGGGTCCCGCGGGCTCGATGTGGCCATGGGCAGTAGTTTTCCCACCTCTGCTATGGAGTGTAGTGGCTATCAGGAAACAAATAGTAAATAGCCTGAATAGTACTAAATAGTCACTAACAAGGATTGAAAAGAATAGTATATGGGTTGCAACTTTGTTGAATGTGAGAATAATGTTCTACATGAAGAATAAGGATAATTCTTGCAGCAACAGGCACTGCTGATGGAATCTCCAAGGCTCTTCTGACCTGTCCATTAACTGACTTGGTCACACAGCCTATCAAGTCCTGACATGCTGTCTTTGATCATTATACCACCATCATCAGAGGGCTACAGTTTATGGTGGATTTCCCTAGTGTTACATATCCAAATCCTTAACCTGTCAATTACTAAATGGATAGACAAAGATCACTTTTCCGCTCTGCGCCAGCATATTGGCTCTGAGGACAGATGCCTCCCCAAACCCTACTTTTCCCATGCAGACTGATGCCAAACAAACAGTACTGCAAAGGGATCTACAACTGGCCTGTGCCCCAGGATTCTCCTTAAAAATGGGTTGTCATGTCCTAGTACAAAGGAGTGACATGACTTCCCATATGAATTAACTTTCCACCATTTTTTGTATCACTTCAAGGAGGAAGACCATAGACACCCTAATGGTCCTATTCCTCACCCCTCTCCTGCCCCAGGCCAATCCTCTGACCAGCAGTAGATCATCATTCCCATGAAGGATTCCCTGTGAAGTCTTGTAGAAGAAGTGGCAGGGAAAGGTAATGCTGACACCTACCCTGCAGCCACTGTTTGATTGACAGTCCTGATCCACAATCTGAGCACTGGCATTAAATCTTGTGTATTTCTTTGTGTTGTACCATAAAGTTTTGTCATAAAAATGGCATAACTCAGAGTATTTTTTTATCGATATACAACCTATCCCCAAATTAGTGTCAATTCTGATTAATCCTTAACCCCAATAAAGCAATTCAAGGACTAATGAGAGGATAGAAATCCTATGGGTTATATAGTGTTTAAATCAGGTTTCAGGAAAAGAAAGAAAATAAATCCTACTATATTTATCACTGTATTACTGGTAGGAGCAAAAATGTAGATATTCTGAGATGCTATAAATACATTTCAGATGTAATATATCTAGGTGGGTTTTTTGTTTGTTTGTTTTCTGTGAACTCCAGAATATTTAATGGATTGTATATCTCCATTGCATTCAGATGAAGAGAAAATATTCATTTTGTACCTCAAAAAAATAAAAATTGGGCTAAAAATCCATTAAATTTCATTATTTTAGACCAGCAGAGATAGATCTTTGAATTTTCATGGTGCTCCTATTTAGCCCTGTGACTGGTCTTATAAAATGTTAAAAAGTCTATGTTGACTCAGTTGCTTTTCTGGACATGAGGCTGCTAAAGGGGGATACATCTATTAATAGGAGCCTGCCAAAGTCATCATTCATCAGCTTGTGTTATCAGCAGAATGTCAAGGTAGGAACCACAATCTTGAAAAATGTTTGTTTGTGACTGTGAAAGAAAGTTTCAGCTATTTAATGTTGGGTTTTTTTCACCACCAAAGCACCACCACCATGTGTGATGTGAGCATGGGTGGTCTTTTGTGGTCTCATATTCTTTCAAAAAAGAATTCTTTTGAACCTATTTGAAGAAATAACACTCAAGATCCATTAACAAGTATCAAGCTCAATTAATTTAGTTTATACAAGAGAAGGCTGAGACGTGACTTGATCATTGTCTATAAGTACCTAAACAGGGAGAAGATTGTGAAGAGTGTTCTTTAATTCAGAAGATAAAAGCATAATAAATTCCAATTGCAGGAGGATGAAACTAGACAGATTCAGATTAGAAATAAGACACATTTTTAACAGTTAGGGTAATTAAAAAATAATAATAATAATATATGGAGATATACCTATCTCATAGAACTGGAAGGGACCTTGAAAGGTCATCAAGTCCAGTCCCCTGCCTTCACTAGCAGGACCAAGTACTGTCCCTGACAGTGTTTGTGGTTGTTTTTGTGTGTGTGTGTATGCGCCCCAGATCCCTCTCTCAAGGATTAAACTCACAACCCTAGTTTAGTAGGCCAATGCTCAAACCACTGAGCTATCCCTCCCCACTTAAACTTAGGGATGTGGTAATTTTTCCTCCTTCAAAAGCTTTAAATAAAGATGGGATGTCTTTCTCAAAGATGTGTTATTGTTCAATCAGAAGTTATGGGCTTGCTGCAAGAATCATTGGATAAGTTCTATGGCCAGTGTGATTCAGGAGGTCAGACTTGATGATCCTTTCTAGCCTTGAAATCTATGCATATAAATAAGATTCACATTAAACCTTCCAGAAAAGTGCAGCTACTTTTGGACTGAACATCCCCCCGCCGGCCCCAACTGTTTAACATGCTGCACTAATACTGCATAAGAGTTCTGCACAGAAAGTGAGGAAAAATACCACACACAATTGAAAACATAGGACGAATTCAGGGGAAAGAATAAGAATGTAATTATACAATGAAATTAGTTTCAAGGACAGTAGGGCTAACATATCACTTGAGAAAAGTACTCTGAAATCTTGTATGATCTCAAGTGGTCAGGATCTTGGTTTTCCATCTTATCTAAGAGATGACAAATCCAGCAGCAAATCTAGTGCCCCTAACAATGTTGGAATATGTTTCCATACTGACTCATCTGTATTTATTCCCCTTCATGAGTGTAGGGAGATTCAAAGTGCTGGGCTGAATTCTGTCATCAATTAGGGGATTTAGGCTAGGGAGTGTTTAGCCTCATTTGTTGTGGATTAAGGCCAGTTAACCCTGCACTGGACCCAATTAATACCTGGTAGTTCGGGGGGAAGGAATTTTCCACCATCTGTTTAGTATATTTAAAGTTAATAAGGTGGCAGCTTGACATTTTAATTCCATCTCTGTATCAATGTCTTCATTCTCCAGCATGTCCTGATCAAATTTGTTCATAATTCTACATTATTTGAGAAAAGTTTCATTTAAACAAATTTAAGCTTAAAGACTGTTCATTAACTGAGTTTGCTGCCCGTATTCACTAGTTCTTATTGCCTCTATATAATTGGTAACATGAACATGGGAACACATAGTCCAATTTTTTAAAAAAAAAGAACTCTAGGCTGCATCAAAAGAATATTATACAAAAGAAAGGGAGTTTTACAAATTCATGGTAAGAAAATATCTGGAATACTGGGCAAGCTCCTCCACTAGTATAAATCAGTGCAGCTCCGCTGAATTCAGTGGAGCTATGCTGTTTTACATCAGCTGAGAATCTGGCCCAATTTCTCACGTTTTTGACAAATTACTTCCACAAAAATGTTCAAATTCTGGAGAAGAACCAGAAAAGAACCTGCTAATAGACTGGGGGTAATCAGCTAGAAGGACAGGTTGGAAAGATTAAGCTACAGCTGGGAAAGGGGATCTTCTTGTAGTAGAAAGATATCTTAATGGGCAATCACAGAGATTAGTTAGGATCTAATTGAATGAAGCAGCAGCAGGAAAACATAGATACTTCTGGAAGGAGGGAAAAGAAAAGTATATTTAAAATATACATGGGTGCCTCTTTTTACAGAAAACTACTGCATTCTGAGTTTCGAATTTTGGCCCAAGAAGTATTAGCAAAATCCATTTTATTGGGATTCACTAAAAATAGGAGGCGTAGATGGCTAATTACAGTGAATTTTACTCACATGCAATGCATTCAGAAAAAGACTTTCTGCCACAGTATATCTGCAAAAACTGTTTGGGGCTTTCTCAGATCCCCCTGGAGAAAAATATTATCCCACAAGACCAAATTCTTGCAATGTTGGCTATTAATCCGTCTTTCTGTGTTTCTATATTTCTTACTGAGGCTGACTAGATTTGAATGTATGCTGTATATTTCTTATTCTGTAAAGGTACTCAGTATGTTTCCAGGATCCTGATGACAGGCAGGATGAGATAGATCAACTGGAGTTATGTCCATTTATGCCAGTTGAAGATCTGGCCCTCAACATTTTTTTTTTTCATAATCTTCAACAACATTCCTTCTTTCACCTAACAGGAATGTTCTGATTTGACTTTTCTATATTCAGGTATTAAATGCAGTACTTCATATTTTCCAGTGCAGCTTTTATCTGCTGAGGGTTATATAATAGAAATATTGCTGTGGTTATTAAGGCAAATGTGTTAAGAAATACTGTTGGACACATTCTTTTTCAGTATATTTCACTGATGAAAAACAGGAAATGTAATTCATTGCCTGATTTGAGTTTGTGAGAGCTAGTTTTTAGCATTATTCCACTTATGCTGATTCACAGGTGAATGTTTGTTTTTTATTAAATAAAAAGAGTAAAATATTGGAAACTATAAATTAGAAAGGATTCAGGATGTTTGTGTCATTTTACGAATCCCAGGCAAATCTAATTCAGCTCAGGGGGAGCAGAAAGTCAACCAGAAGGAGAGCCAAATGCAAAAAGCTCATTTTCTCCCAATATTGACTTGTCCAATATTTCCATGGGAACTAAAAGTCTTTAATTAGGAGTAGAGCAACTTCCACAGATAATTATTGTTCTAAATTTCTGTGAGATGAAATGTGTTTTTCAGTCCCTGTTGCCACAAACTGACTACCAGCAGTGAGGTCTCACTCTATCTATCCTCCTTAAATCTCTATCTCTGGCTTTGGACTTCAACGGGACTTATATATATTGCTTGCATTTCAGGATCAGACTGTCTTTTAAATAGGGCACTCGTGATATGATATGATATGATGTGTTATGGTACGGTATCTGTGACAATTGCGGTAGGATTAATCCCTTTATCACTCGACTCCTCTGCAACTTCAGTGTGGCAACAGATTGTGGTGGTGTTCTTTTCAAGGTTGATTTTCCATTGTAATATTGGTAATTTCAAAGATGATGTACCAACTAGGTGGGCAGGACTGGCAGTATTTGATCATTAAATTTACCATGTATGTTAGGCAACACCAAAGTGATTAATTGAGATGTATTTTTATGATGCCTTGGTGTGTATAAGCAGTTTTTTTTCTATTAATTTCCATTATTATGGAGACTATTCAAGGAATGAGTTAGCACTCAATCCAAAGGAAGTCTTTCCATTGACTTCTTGGACACTGGGTAAATCCCGTAATCCCTGAATCAGCAAAGAGAACCATGTAGCACCCGGAACCCCACTGACTTCTTTGCCTGGTTCTCTTTACCAGAAAGAAGGCTACCAGAAAATAGGTGAAAGAGAAGCCTAGCATAACTGGGTTGGTAATCAACACTATCTTCATTCCTAGATTAACAAAGGCAACTGAAACAAAATAATGGCATTTGGGCCTTTATGCTACAAACATTTTTTTTTAATTTAAAGCATCAAGGTGTTAACCAAAAAGCAGTAATATCTCAAATTGTAGGCACTTATATTGTATTACATTTTTGCTTAAAATGAAATTAGATTATGGGTATTTGGAAGGTTTTATAGAGATAGCTTATCTGTAAGTCACATAACTAATTATTAGTTATGTAGCTATGCATAATATAAGGATTAGGGGTTTCCTGCAGCTGAACACTGAATCCTTTTTAAAATTATTATTTGGGATTCAAATTAACTTGTACTTATTACTGTTCAGATTGTAAGCTTTACATATATGGAAATGGTATTATTTGATGTCCAGGCTATTTTAGATGATCAGAATAGAGCTGCTTAATGTGTGTCCATTTCACTATGAAAATAGTTTAGATATTATGGGCCTGATTCTTTTCCTACACCAGTTATACTCCAGTCCAGCTCTTTTGGCTTCACTGGAGCTATTTTCAATTTTCACTGTCCCAAGTGAAAGAGGCCTTGTATAGTGAGGCTTTTATTGCAAGTAAGCCAACAGTGTGGTTAAGATGTTATGATATAGCCCATTTATTACCATTAGCATGTAAACCAGATCATAACATTTCTCTTGTAATTCAGCTGTTGGAGTGTTATGGGTCAATGGAGTAATTCTGGATTTACACCACTAACTGAAAGCAGAATTGAAGTTGGCTGATATGTCTGTTTATTACAAAGGTATGTCTTTTTCTACTGAAACGTGGCTCTGTAAAATGATATCTCAGGGTTCTGCATTTATTGCCTCTCAATTTGCAAGTAAAGATATTGTTTTACTGTCAGCCCAATATATTCATCCTGTTTTTCTGGATTGTGTCTCATCACCTGTAATAAATATTTGGTGGGACATTATTTTCTCAGAGACAGCTGTGCAACCCCATTGTCTTCCAGTTGTGTCTCAGTGACACCTGTTCACATTCATTACTGTTAATTACATAATATTAGCACCCTGTCTTCAATGAGGTTGTAGGGGTGTAACTGGGGGCACAAGCTAGCCTACAATTGGAGTTACTGATGTGAGTCAGACAAAAGTCCAACTCCCTCCTCCAAAGCTGCATTGGTTCTGGTGATAACTCAGTAGGAGGAAAATCTGATTTTTGGCACAAAAACAAGCAGACAGGACTCAGAGAATATAGACAACAAATCCATAGATAAGATAGATAAATGTAAAAATGGCACTTTCCTAGGTACTTCTATATGATCAAAAGTGTCTAAGTGATTAAGGAACATGTCACCTTGGCTTTCAGTGGGACTTCTGTGCCTAAGTCACTCACAGGCTTTAGAAAATCCCACCCATCCGGCCACACGTTGTCTAGGCATACATTATTATAAAGGAATTGTGCTAGTCTATCTGTAAATGGTTTTAACCATACTTGTCTACCTCAGAGATGGATTAAGAGACTCAATTAATTCTTTGAAAAATGCCTTGAGATCACTGGACAAAAGGCACTAAAGCACATGCTTAAGTACTTTGCCGAATTTGGGACTAGAGATATTAAAATATTATATAATAAAACAATAATATTAAAATTTTATTAGGCAGTGTAGAGGCTGATACAGGAAGGAATGTTTGCATTTTAGCCAGCATCTAAGGTTTCTTGATCCTCTAGGTGAATCCATGCATCCGAAGAAGTGAGGTTTTTACTCACGAAAGCTTATGCCCAAATAAATCTGTTAGTCTTTAAGGTGCCACCAGACTCTTTGTTGTTTTTGTAGATACAGACTAACACGGCTACCCCCTGATAGGTGAATCCTTTGTGATTCATATATCTGATCATAACCTGAGCACTTCCTATTTTTGTTATTAGTTGGAACTGATAACTAAGGAGGACAGATGAAGCTTTACAAACAATGGGCCAGATCATGCCACTTTCACTATCACATGGAAGGTCTCCTCTGCCTATGGATCTCATGAGAATTGATGGATCAGTAGCCTCCATGACAGCATCCCTCTTTTCCTTTAGGCTCTATGGAGTGCTGTGCATGAGACAGGGGAAAAGACAGTGGGTGGGTGTAGGAAAGAGGAGCAGGTCAAGGGTGCAGGGGATGACCATGTCCCCAATGGGGATTTTCCTGGAAACAATACAGTGTGGCTGTATCACATTTCTGGATTTCCATTTCTTAATTAGAGGAGGTAGGGGCACTAAAGGGGAGAGCAGTGGACAGACATGACCAAAAGAGTCCATGACAGTGTGGTTTCAATGGAAGCCAAGCACCGGGAATTTTCATACCAATGTCCCTGTGTCCCCTGCTGCTGATCCCTCCCCCTACCCCAACACCCACGAATGCAGAGGAAACAGAAGGGAAACTGCAGAAAAATAACGTAAACACAGTATTTCACTGTGACAAAGTATTTAACTCCAATGAGACTGTATTTGGTACTGTGGCAAAGTGAAAGGAGTAATGAATGATCTTAGAGGCTTATAGAACTTCTTTTACCAGCTAAGGAGATATTAAAGAATTAGCATTATACATCTTTGTTGAGTTAAATCAAAATAAGTGATCAGCCTTGAAATAATCATTACATTCATTAGGTGAACATTTGAAAAGTAAGATATTAAAATGAGAAGTATTAAATATTAACAGGTTTTCAGACCAGAAGGCACTCACTCAAGGATTTTGAATTGTCTGCCAGACAATGAAAATTGGAGCTAATTAAGCTGAAAATTGGTTCAAAGGGTGGTGAAGTAGGCAGCTATAATTATATATAAAAACTACTGAAATGGTCATGGATCATAAAGTTAACCAGAGTGGTAGGTGGTAAACACTGATCCCCCCTTAAGTATGATACTGAAATGTTCTCATGGGGCAAATACACTCTACCTGAGACTCCTACACTTGTCACTTTTTGTGTAACTCTGTTGGATGTTCATAACAGATACATATTACCATTCTTCCCTCCCTAGACTTTCTTGGGATAAGATCCATCCATCAATATCAGTAGTACTTAGGACCTTATGTCTTATTATTTGTCACAATCTGTTGGAGTACAGCAGAATCTTTTTATTTCTAAAGTAACAGCTGTATTATTTTGCTCATCTGTTATCCTTGTTTCCTAAGCTTGTGTGTGTCAAATCCAAATTACAGCTCTTGACACCATCCTATCTCTGAAGAAGTTTCTCTTCCCACCCTTATAGGACTTCCAACAAAGTCCATTTAAATCAATGGAAAAATCTCCTATCGTCTTCAATAATCTTTGTATCAGATCCATAGAAAACAGCTATCACAAAATTTTACTGTTTAGTGTAATTTTATTTATATCATGACAGGATACAGATAAAAAAACTGTAGAAACTAGTACAAGTCCTGTTTCCATTTTGCTGGATGGTAATTTTGCTGTATGGCTAGTGTTATAAGAATGTAATGATTTTAAGAGTGTATGTTATACAGTAGATATACTTGTACAATTTAATGTTTGCAGAAAAATGGCAACAGAAATCGGGCATTACATTTCCTCCTTTTGCTGTTGTTAAGGAACATTTCACTCACATGTTCGTTGCAAACATCTTAGCCAACTTGAAATAGTCAATACATTTAATTCAATAATTCTAAATACATGTACTTCAAAACCAAATAAAGAAACAAAGGATTAGTTATTCATCTGAGTTTACTTATATTATGCTGGGCTCCTACTCTTTACAATTGAAAGTCAATAACCTGGAAAGAGAAATCATCTTCATTTAAGATTGTATTAGAAAGTGTAAAGCATGATTAACTACAAGATTTACAATTTTGCCTTGATGTAATCTAAAAATGAAACTTTATATATATATACACTTATTAAATACTATTTACTGTGCACTGTCCAAAACCAGCATTAAATACAGAATTATTCATTTCCTCATGGTGCTCATCATCAGTATAGTATCCGAGTACTTCACAAACAATTTATTTTCACAGCTCCCCTGGGATATTAGATAATGTTATTATCTAGAGTGTGATGTTGAGCCCTTGTTGATTGAGGGGCTCCCAAGCTGCTTTAAAACTTCCATGTGAACTGACTTAGTAAGTTCTGCTTGGTCTTCTTCCTAGCCATGTCATGGGAATAGCTATACACATTTGTACTCCATTCTATCTCTTTCCGAGCCCTAAGATTCTGCCCCAATATGAAATTGTGGGACCTGTGGCTAGCTATGGACAGTGAGGAGATCCAGTGGGCAAGCCTGTATTCCACAACTTGCTAAGGATATAAATAGGTGGTTCCTCCACAGAGCTGTGAGTAGACACGGTTGTTGATGCAGTTTTTGGACTCCCTTGACACTTGTTTTTCTTGCAGCAAGAGGGAGACCTTGGCACATGCGTATTTACAGTGCTCCAGGTTGCAGCCCCTTTTCTGCCTCCTCCGGAATCTCTTGTTGAGGTTCTGACTGCACTTTTCCCTGCATATTTTTATTTATACACCCCCTATCCACAGCCCCACGAAGTCGTGGGACTTTAAGGTCTACCTCCTCCTGGTGGTGTACAAGTTGCCCATGTATCAACCAATAAGGGGGAGTGTTTCCTACAACTGTGGGACTCAATTTTATGCACTTGTCCATTCAGGTCTCTGAGCAGCATCCACTAGCTCCCTGGACATTTTTGAAGAACAATGGGCACTGTCTGGGTCCTATGTTTGGGACTATTTAGTTGACAGAGCTCTGTGAAATATGCCATTCAAAATGTAAAGCACTGAAAATGTACCTGGTCTTGAGCTTGTAAGTATTCCATGAACATGAGAGAAATTTTTGTTCAGCACAAATTTTTACACTACCTGGATGTCCAAGATATTACTGAAGAAGCTTTTCATATTTTAGACTGGAACTAGTTACATAGGAAATTGAATGAAGTCATATGGTATTTCTCCTAGACCCCTGAAGATCTAAATCCTACTCCAAATGTTTAGGAGGGTAAGCAGAAGTCATTTTCTCAGAGTGGCTGTATGCTGTTGGAACCCTCCCAAAAAAATCCTAAACTATCACTTCCTCATACCACACATACCCTATGATCTTTACTATTATTTCACAGATGTCAGCTGTGGGGCTTCTCTAGCCACTGCTTTTCTGAGTTTATAAAAGATACCATTGCCATAGATCCCTGTGAAACAATGGTGGTAGAAAGAGGCAACAATGTGTTGATACTTGATGAATTATGTATGATAATCTGCTAATCTGAGAGTCAGGCAGAGTAGGCCACTGCCATCAGGGATAGAAAACAAGACGGTCCTTCAAGCCTTGTTTGTCTCAGTCATCTCAGTCCCTTTCATTATATATGGTTTTGTTTAATGTATAACAAAGGGAATGGCTATTTGGAATGCCCATTTTGCTAAAATCAAAGCTTTCTTGAGTGGTTGAAGTTTTCTCCAATGTGAGTTTGATGGAGTCAACCTCTCCTTATTTGCTTTTATATGGACAATGTTGCTGCCACAGAGATATGAAAAAAAAAAAAAAAAAAAAAGACACTTGTCTCAATTTAACAACAAGTCACACCAGTGTGTACATTATTAGGGTTTTGGTGAATGCCTTGTGTGTGATGTGCACAAGTGCTTTTACCAAGTTGGAAGTGCATCATCAATTTATAATCTTATTTATAGCCCAGTACATCTTATTGCCTCTACAATATTGCTTATCCATTTTATATTTAATTTTCAAAATATATTGAAAAGATTATATTGAGGCAATACTTATGGAATTCTGCCTCCCACTATGGAAAATAGTTCTCAAAAGGAAAAGAAATTTTCTCCTACCATTTTTAATATTACATTTTAAAACATTTTTAAATTCTCCTGCACTTAGAATTACAAATGTGTGACACATAGAAACGCTGGTAGGAAAGATGATCTTTATTTCCTGGCCCCAGACACATGCTACATGGCAGGAATGCAAATGTTTTGTCCCCAGTCACATTGCAGGAATCATTATCCAGTGATTGTTACATCTTCTCTTAAAAATATCAGATGAATATAAAACATAACCAAAACAGCAACCGCTAACTAATTAATCCAATTAATAAATTATACAAATAGAGATATCTAGAATGGTTGTCATGGTAGATGACCTGAACCCTCTTGACAGATGAAAGAATTGTTCCACCTCTTATTGGACCATTTGTCAATAGCTACTATCTCCGACCCTCAGTGTGTCTTTCTGATCAGATGGCTACTTTGTGTTCTCAACCTTGCTTCTTCTGAAGTAGCCTGCTTAGCCACTGATGTGGATCTCCACCTGGGCCCTTTTTTTCAATTTCTTTTCTCTTTTAGGAATGGAAGGGGAACCTAATACAGAGGAAACTTCAAAATGTGAGGGTAATCAGTTATGGGTGGTAAAAGGGATATCACCAAGTTGGGACAGGGAAAGAGAAGACACTCAAGGCCTGGGACTCCAAACTCAAGAGGGAAGGGGTAGACAAGAGGAAAGAGGGGGGAGACCCAGCCAACAGAACTCATGCAGGGTTAAGGACTGGAGAAAAGAGTTGAGGTGAGGAGGATACAGAAGATGTTGCTCTCTTCTCTGTCTTCCTTCCAGGTCATATGTCTCCCCAGCTGTTTAACTTCCACCTAGGGTTCACCCCAGCCATTTTTCTTGCTCTTCCACCTTAACTCCACCCCCATGCCTCCTTCTCTCCAGTGTCCAACTTATGCCTCCTTTTTTCCCTTTTCTCCCTGTGACCAGGGGGAGCCAGCTGAGGTCACCCAATTAGGGTGAACTGCAAAGAATGGGGCAGACAATCCCAAAACTGGTGGATATTCCAACACTTAGATTTACCAAACCAGTCAAACCAGTACCTTACTGGTTACTCAGAAGCCCAAAACACAGTTCCCTTAAAGTAATCCAGCCTCAGGCCTCTACCTAGTTACCCAAGTCAAATATGATGAGAATCAACGAAAATCTTATTTCATCATATGAAAAAGTTCTACCAATCCCAAAGGATCGGACTCATTACCTCCAAGGTTAATGAATATTCCAGATTTTACCCAAACATGCTTACAGCTAAATCTTATTAACTAAACTAACATTTATTAAAAAAAAGAAGAGAGAGAGAGTATGGTTAAAAGATCAGTAGACATACAGACATGAGTTCAATTTTTGAGCTTCAGATTCATAGCAGAGATGGTAAGCTTTGTAGATGCAATGAGTTTTTAGAATTGAGTCCATAGGTTATAGTCCAATGTCCAATACCATATTCAGGGTGTTCCAGCTTAAGTGGGATCTCATCTTGCCACTCAAACTTCCCCTGCATGAAACCTCAAGCAGATCTGAGATGACAGGATCAGGACCCAAGCCATTTTAATAGAGTTTCAGGCCATCTTTGATGGCCTGGAGTCCCTCTGCGAACAATAGACACTCATTTCCTAAGCATGGACTGGTAACATTGCTCTACAGCCAAAATGCTTCTGAAATAAATGTAGTCAAACTTTACTAATTCTGGGTCATTGAGAACGAAAATGATGCTTAAAACTGTTGATTGGCTCTAGTTTTCAAGATATGCTATTGGGTCAGTATATACGACCCTTGACTTGAGAATGGCGGAGGATAAGTGAGTTATAAAGGGAAGGGATCTCAATTTAAACCTGAAATGACTAAAATACATCTTTGACTGGATCTATGAATAAATCTGTGACTGGGTTTGGACAGTACTTGCTTTTTAGGCAAAACAATAAATGATGCAATCTGAAGCTGGTATTGCATCATACATGATATGAATTGCATCATGTTATTCCTAGAAGTCATGGATGATGCAATCATAACGAAGCTTACATCACTCTGCTGAACAAATTGCCCATATCAGCTCTAGAAATCAGACAGTGTCGTGCTCTCTTATTTGTCAGTGTTTGATTTTGCAAAGGGACACATTTCTGTTTAGCCAAAGTGAGCAGAGATGCCTCGTACTTGTGTGAACAGTGCAGATAACTTCTGCTATGTTTGTGGTGAAGTGACTTTTGCATCACAAAAGCGCAGTATAAACACTATGGTTAAGAAAGCCTATCCCCTTTATTTTGGCTGCAAAATTGGAGATCAGGACAAGAGGTGGGCCCCACACATATGCTGCAACACTTGTGCAACAAATCTTCGCCAGTGGTTGAACAGGAAAAGGAAATCTATGCCTTTTGCAGTCCCAATGATTTGGAGAGAGCCAATAGATCATACCAGCAATTGTTACTTCTGCATGGTGCCTCCAGTTGGGAAAGGTGTGTCAAAGAAGAAAAAGTGGACTGTGCATTATCCAAACATTCCATCAGCTATACGCCCAGTACCCCACGGAGAAGGACTGCCGGTTCCTGATGCACCAGAATCATTCTCACTTGAGTCAGAAGAGGAAGAGAAAGAGGATGAAACTTCTGGTCCTGAACCATCAATGTCACAGGACCCACATGTTCTCCCATCCTCCTCCTCTGAACCACACCTCATAATACAAGGTGAACTGAATGACCTTGTCAGGGATTTGGAACTACCCAAGAGTAAGGCAAAGCTGTTGGGCTCCAGACCACAGCAGTGGAATCTCCTGGCAGGTAATGTTAGGGTTTCCATGTTCCGTGACCGTCAAAAGGATCTTGTCCCATTCTTCTTCATGGAAGGTGATCTTGTAGCCCTCAACATCGTTCACGATCCAGATGAGTGGAGACTGTTCATCCATTCATCGAAGATGAGTCTTAAAGCTGTTTTACTGCATAATGGCAATGTTTTGCCATCAATTCCAGTTGGTCATGCAGTCCAGATGAAGGAAACCTCTGACAACATGAAACAACTTTTGAGGTGCATAAACTATGACCAACATCAGTGGCAGCTTTGTGGCAATTTGAAGGTTGTTGCTCTCTTGCTTGGTCTGCAGACTGGATACACAAAGTACTGCTGTTTTCTCTGCAAATGGGATAGTCGTGCAAGAGATTCACACTACATCAAGAAAGATTGGCCATTCCGACAGTCATTGGAGCCTGGGAGGAAAAGTGTTCAGCATCCACCACTTGTTGAATCAAGGAAGATTTTGTTACCACCCTTACACCTAAGCTGGGTCTGATGAAGAACTTTGCCAAGGCCATTGACAAAACACAAGCAGCTTTCAAGTACCTCCGTGGAAAATTTCCAAGGTTAAGTGAAGCTTAGATAAAGGAAGGTGTCTTTGTTGGTCCTCAGATTCGTGAACTTCTTCGAGATGATGCATTTGACCATGCATTGCGTGGCAAGGAAAAGATGGCATGGAAAGCCTTCCAGTTAGTGGCAATAAATTTTCTCAGAAACAACAAGGCAGACAACTACAGGTTGTTGGTGGAAAACCTCCTCAAGGCATACAAAAGCCTTGGTTGCAACATGTCACTAAAGATACATTTTTTGCACTCTCATCTAGATTTTTTTCCACCGAACTGCAGAGCAGTGAGCGATGAGCATAGCGAGCGATTTCACCAGGACATTGCAACAATGGAGAAATGCTATCAGGGCAAATGGAGCCCATCAATGCTTGCAGACTATTGCTGGACAGTGACAAGAGATGCTCCATTTAATGAATACAAGAGACAAGCCAAGAAGTGCCGAGTAGACACTGAATAGGACTAAACTATGTACATAATATCAGAGGGGTAGCCGTGTTAGGCTGAATCTGTAAAAAGCAACAGAGGGTCCTGTGTCACCTTTAAGACTAACAGAAGTATTGGGAGCATAAGCTTTCATGGGTAAGAACCTCACTTCTTCAGATGCAAGTAATGCAAATCTCCAGAGGCAGAAGCAGTTTCTCCTCCCTTGGTGTTCACACCTCAACAGCTAGCAGAGCACCTCACCCTTCCTGATTGAACTAACCTCGTTATCTCCATACTGATTTATACCTGCCTCTGGAGATTTCCATTACTTGCATCTGAAGAAGTGAGGTTCTTACCCACGAAAGCTTATGCTCCCAATACTTCTGTTAGTCTTAAAGGTGCCACAGGACCTTCTGTTGCTATGTACATAATAGTTTTTTGCCTTTTGTTTCATAATAAATTTTATTTATATAACCCTTTTGCTGATTTTTGAAGTGTTACATAAACAGGACAGGTGAAATATTATCATGTAAAGCAACCATAAACACATGAAAAGACCTAGGTTTACAATTTATGATTAAAACTCTACTATCTACACAATATACTTCGACATAAAATGTAAAAACTTAAATATCTTAGAAACAGCAGCCAATCAGTTGTATTAATTGTCATATTTGAATTCAGCACATCAAAATACATAATAAATAGCACATTTTATCTCTGAAGCAGACGACTTCTCAAAAATTGTAGACCAGTGTAATTGTCCACACAGATTAACATAAGGCAATTGCCTTTTTTCCACCATTCACAGATGATTTGCTATACATTTCAAAGAGAGATGAATACAGTGATATCCGATGTTTACAGTGCATTAAAATGTTAAGAAGTTCTTTTGATTGCTGAATCCATAGCTATAGTGACAGACAGGAACTGTCTGTTTACATGGCTAACATTTATGAGTACACACATACAATTAGTATCGCCCCTAATTTCTAACAATATAGGTTTGCATTTCAAAGATCTAGCCTATTACCATTCCCATACCTTTCTAACATGACTTTAAAGGTTGGCTCTGGGTCATCCAGCCTGCAAGCTGCTTAACCCTTTCTGCCCAGGAGTTATATTTTGTATACGATTTGCTGCAATTATATAGCAGTGGTAGCAGCAATGATTTGCATGATTATATTTTAATTAGACAATGTCACACTCCCCATTCTCCAAAGTCTCTCTTCCCCCATTTACACTTTGATCCCTTCTCTATCTTTCCATCTTGCAATTGTTCTTGTCTCCTATCTTATCCTGGAAAATGGATAATTAAACTATAATTATGTGTATAATCATTAACACTATATCATGCCCTCAATGCAAATTCCTCCACCAGCAGGAGGACCTGTCAATATGATTTGATAATTTCAAAGTAGAATCCCTTTTATCCTATTCTTCTTGTTGTTTTAATAGATAAACCAACCTCATTAGGTATTAACAGCAGAGCTCATCATCACATATTGCCTACTAATTCTTTTATTCCCATAGAATTTTGACTAATGTTAAAATGTAATTTTACCCATTAAGCAAATGGCTGAGAGTGTTTGATAAAAAGTTATCCTTCTTTCCTGGGTAAATGATTAAGAAGGAGGAGGGGGTTTATTTAGTAGAACGCCTACAATGGGTTTATTATTAGAATTATCTGAGAATTAAAGATAATGGTTTAGGAATGACAGTGTTTTTGACTTTGTGTTGAGGAATGTACATCTTTATTAGGGAGCACAAGTCATTTAATATTATTAGTATTTATTGTGTCTAACCATCCTGCCTCAATCCACCAGTCACCACATAGGCAAGACTATTAACTGAGCTTCACATTTTGTATTGGTTTTGATAGTCTTTAAAAGACATTTCTAATTTTGGATCTCAAAGCTAACTGTGACCTTTCATCGCAAGGGCTCTTGCGCACAGTGAATACATTTATTAATATTTATCCCAGGTTAGTGCTTATGTGAAAATCTCCTGCTGACATTTACAGCATCCAAACAACTCTGAACTTATTTTAAGATAAAAAAGATCAATGTCCCTGTTACTGGTAAGTATAAAAACCTAAAACATCATCAACAAAAAATAATGTAATTTAGAGTACCTATTTTATTAATTTATTAAATATCCCATGAATTAGGAAATGAAAACAGTGATTACTAAAACAGGGTACTGTGATGTTCTTTTATAAAATGTCAGCTTTCAGCTAGAACTAGGTCAAATAAGACAAAAAGTGATTCATGTATATTTTTATGAATTACATTGACAAGACTGGCTGACAGTTATTTGTGGGTCACATTATTCATTGTCTGTGAGTGTTTGGGTGGCAGCTGGGAATTGGTGAACATGTTCACAATTCCCGAGTGTTTTGCATGTTTAAGAGAAATTATTATTTGCATGAGAATTCACACTAGAAATGTGCCTTATTTATCATTTGCTATTTTTCTCTGGGAAAAGAGTTTCAGCCATCTAGTCTGGGCATAGAAAACATATCCATCCAGTTATGGGTCTCTCTGATGAGAATACAAACTGTGTCAAATGTAGGGGTGTAGCAGCACAGTGACTCACCCCTGCAGCACCTCCTGCTGGTCGACCAGGAATTAGCTCTTTCCAGTGCAGAGCACATTTTGCCAGCCAGTGTCTCACTGTCCGCTGGCCCCGTGTCCCTCCTGGACACTGGTGCCCTTTTATCTGGGGTGCTACCCCCTGGCAATACCCCCACAGTCTGCTTCTGGGTCTCCCCTCTCTGGGGAACCCCCAACCCTCTAATTTCCACCTTGCCTCAGTCTGGACTACTGCCAGTCATCATCAAGCCCCCGCTCCCTGGAGTGGACTGCAGTGTAAAAGCCACTCATCATAGGCAAGGAGGGTTTGGACCAGCTGCCTTCATCTACCACCCAGTACCTCTGTGGGCCTAGGACCAGGCCCTGCAGCCTGGGGAGTTGCCAGCCTGGAGCTCCCCTGCTCCTCTGGCCTTTCCCCAGCCCTGCTTCACTCCCAGTACCCTTCCTGCAGACAGCCAGGCCCTGCTTCCTCCAAGACTTAGGGTGACCAGACAGCAAGTGTGAAAAATCGGGACACGGGGTGGGGGGTAATAGGATCCTATATAAGAAAAAGACCCAAAAATTGGGACTGTCCCTATAAAATCGGGACATCTGGTCACCCTACCAAGACTGGAGAGAGCTTTTCTGAGCTCCTGGCTCCCAGTCTTTTTATACAGGCCAGCTGTGGCCTGATTGGGGCGTGGCTGCAGCTGTGGCTGTTTCCCCAATCAGCCGAGGCTTGCTGCTTTCCTAGCAGCAGCCCTCTTGCAGTCTCAGTCCTCTCCCAGGGCTGATTTCAAGCCCTTCAGGGCAGGATTGGGTGACCTCCCCACTATAAGGGGGGTATTCTGATATGAGTAGTGAAGTCAGAAGCTGCTTCCAAGGATTGTTTATCCAGACCATGGCTTAAACAGACCCCATCTGGTAACAGTAGGAAAAAGAGTGTGTCTTTAGATACAGGTTCTCATCTTTATCCCCTTAATGTTCATTACAGCTCTACCATAAGGAACACTACTTTGTGGGTAGTCTGTGAGGAACAGCACTAAAAGACGGAAAATATTTCATACAGTCCACTGAAATAGTATTACGAAGATAACAATATTGTTTGCTCACTACTTATTTGTGCTATATTTAAACAAGAGGTGAAAGTTTCCCTCACCCGTTAAAAAGCCCTCAAGCAATTCGGGCTTCTATTTCCTTTAAAAAAGGCAGAGCTACACTAGATATTCAAATTTTAATTATTTTCAGTACATCCGTATTGGCTCTTGGTAATTTTGGTGTTATAAGAAGAGGTTCTGACAAAATAAGATATACGTCTACGTTGTTCTTGGGAGAATGAATGAAACGGCACTTATCTAACTGCTGTGTTGAGTGTGGGCTTCCAGGTGGAGGACTGCATGTCTAGGCACAAGGATGAGTCAAAGATCATGAGACTGTCCTTGTGAATATTGTCTTAAGTGCACAAAAAGTGAGGTAAGCTCGATGAAATCCCAAATTATGCCATGCTCGTATGGTTCATACAGCCAACAATTAGAGCAGCTGCTGAAGGAATGAAAACAAAATCTGACCTGAAGTTAAGTTTAGTATTGGCTCGGATATATTCTGAAGATACTTATCTGCTCTGCCAGATACAGATAGGGGATGAAATTGTGTATTTTCCCATTCACATTAGAGTAGTAGAACTATTTATTTATTTTTAGTGAACCTCACATTTGAAAATCTGGGTAAGTGACAATTTAAAAAAAATTATGTCAGTGTTGGATATTTAAAGCCCTCAAATGACTCTGACTTTTTTTTTTCCTGATTGCAAGTAGAACTTCCACCTATATCAGGCCTCGGGGGGGTGGGGCCCACTGGAACAGCTGGCGCAACCGGAAAAGAAAACCCTAAGACCCATGGTAGATGTGGGGGGAAAGGAGTGAATTTATTCACATAAAAATGTTTGGAGAATATAGTTTTTAGTGCAAATATCTATATTTGCATGTGAACAAGAATATAATACATCTGGGTTTTTACTATTCATGCTGTAAATGCTCTGAATAGATTGTTTTGGTCATGTGATTTAGGATGACCGAACACAACTACCACATAATCTAATAAATCACTGAAGCTGCACTCAAAACAAATGGTATGAAATATCTTCACATACAGTGTCTGAAGAATATTGAATTCATTCAAAATCAATGTCTGTGGAAAAATCATTAACAGAAAAATAAGCTAAATTCATTGCATAAACTACTCTCTATGAATAGTTTTCCCAGTTATACTAAGTATTTATGAACAATGTACACAATTTCTGGATAGATATTTTCCTTTTTGGGGTAATATTTTTCTGCTGTTACCCTCATAGCAAGTCTTATACACACAACATATATGTATGAGTGATAGACAGGCATGTAATAAACTGCACTGATTCCACAGGGATTGTATTTAATCTTTCAAACCTCATCAAACAGTCATCATTTTAAAACAATAAACCCTTAAACTAGCAAAGAAATGTTTCTTTTCCCAAACATGGAGCAAAATGTTTCCTTCCTTCCCACCAATCTGGGATTTATCTCTAAAAATTGTAGCGGTGTAGGAGGAGGATGTGCAATATTCAATCCAACATTGATAAGGAGGTCAACGTTAGATACTTTTAGACCCGTAAGGGCTGGAAACAAAAGTTTTATTTATCTGGAAAGAGAAAATCCTTATTTTTTTAATGGAATACACCATGTGTGCTTCTAAGTTTTCAAAGTAACATGAAAGAATAACTTGAAATCATGACATTTGTATATACAATGTAGAAAAACTATTGTGGATCATTTTTAAAGTCCTCCCCTCTGCCCCAAACCTGGATAATTGGACTCATGGGAACTAAGGCACCTGGCCTTTCAAGTGGAGGGATACAAAAAAATAGACTAAAGAAAAGTTTTTAAAGCTCCTTAAAACATAACTAACATAATTTCACTGCAACATGTATGGGATACATAATGATGTAGTAGAAAGCTTTTATATTTACTTATTATTATTCATTTTGCAACAGAATCCAGAAGCCTCAGCCACGGACCAGAACTCCGTTGTGCTAGGCACTGTATAAACACAGAACAAACAGATGATCATTGCTTCAATGGCTTGTAGCCTATAGAGATGATGTTTGCTTACGTTTATATAGAAAAATGTTGAAATGTGAGTAGGCCCAAAAATCTATTTCCTAAAAACAGTGAGGCCTGGTAAAATACGAATACGGTGAAGTAAAACAATTCAGAAGCAAGCTGGTAATAAGTTATGTCATAACCCCAAGTCAGGACCCAAACATATTTACACCATAACTATTTTTTACAAGTGTTTTAGATAAAATGTTAATGTTTTGGAAAATTCTATCTATATTGATACTTATTGGTATGACATTTACTCAGATGTTAATAAAAATGATGCTTAATGATAAATAGCCAAACAGAAAGTAGAAAATATTTAATTACGGTAAAAAGGTAGATTTCATGTTAATTAATTAAGGAGTGTTATAATAGTTTATAAAAAGGGTAGCATGATAAATTTTAGATTAGGTGCATCCATCCACCATCAAGGTACTGTTAGAGAAAGGATTAAACCCATTTCTCCTAATTTAGGGACTGATCATCCCTATATGCATCATTTTGTTTTAGAATGTGAGTATCAATGCAGTGTATGGTTATATTGTAATGCTTGAATGCTTTTATTAAATAAAGTGTTTAATTTTATCACTTATTGTGTCATTCAAAGTTGTCTTTAAATTAAATTATCTGTAACCACCCTGGAGACCTGAACCTGAGAGAATTCAGTTTGGTTTTATTCCTTATTTTTAAATTACTAATTTGGAACACATAAATCAAAAGTTACAGGTTGCATAACTCATTTTTGACATCACCACAGTAAACAATAATGTAGCCTTCCCAAATTAATATATGGTACATCACACCATCATATGTTCTCTCTCACATACAAGGCTCAAACTGCCAGGTATTGAGCTCTCTGGCCCTGATCTCAAGTACACACTTAATTTTTAACACATGAAGAATCTATTGACTTCGATAGGAATACTCACATGCTTAAAGTTAAGCACAAGTTTAAGTGCTTTTCTGGGACAGGAGAGTGCTGATTTCCTTGCAGGATCAACCCTGAATACGTTAATACGTTATCCACAGAGAACATATATGTTTGTTACAGTAAGTATCTAAAACATAGTCCTATCATAGTTAAGTGGCAATGCTACTCCAGAAATTAATGAAGTTCTGTCAAGTTTATTTATTTTTTATTGGAAAGATGCAAATGTATAAAATAACCATTTATTATGATGGGCCAGTATTTGGGAGATGAGGGTTCTATTCCATGCTCTGCCACAGACTTCCAGTGTGACCTAGGGCAAGTCACTGAGCCTCTCTGTGCTTCAGTTCCCCATCTGTAAAATAGAGATAATGATATTTCCCTACCTCACAAGGGTGTTGTGAAGATAAATACATTAAGGACTATGAAGTGCTTTGAGGTCTACTGATGAAAAGCACTACATAGGGGCTAGGTATTGTCATTATTACTATAATATTACTATTACTATTATTATGTTAATTTATGAGTACCCTCTAGAGGTGACAATGTTATCTTGTTATATTTCTCACATCTTAATAAAGAAGTTATGACAGTTTTAATGAAGAATTAACATAGTTTCCCCCTAAATTCCAAGATTCCAAATATGTTAACATCCAATAGTCAGATTTTATCAGCCGTTACGTGGCATTGTATAGTTTAGCCAGTAGGAGTAAGGAGCTTTGTCTGTATTGGTGGAGAAAAAAAAGTTGGTGACTTTAAGGGTCCTCCCCGCCCCTTCAGGTATTGGGAGGCAATGGTAAGGCATCATCTGAGCAGATGGGTGGGCTAGAGGCTCAGGTAAGGCATTGGACCTTGTGCACCTGGGGAGGGTATATAATCCCTGTCCCTCTAGCCTGAGCTCTCCCTCTTGCCCAACTTCACAGTTTCCACCCCACCTCATTAGCACAGGACCATTTTTTTTTAGTATGCTGTGGGCATTACACTAGTCATCCTTTTGGAAGTGGGAAGGGATTTTCCCCTCATTGCTAGATTGGCCTGGGCAGTGTGGCTTTTTTTGCCTTCCCCACAGCAGCTCAAGGATCCAGTGAGGTAGACCAGGAGATAAAGTTCAAGTTGTCATAATTTAGGTTGTAGATGGTCAATGCGGGCATTTGTTCCATAGGGGGGTCTGTTCCTCCAAACTAGAATTGGAAGTAGGCTAAGAGGAAGGCATCCCCTAAAGAAACTAGGTAACAAGCTTGGGGCGTCTAATTTGTGGAACAATGAGGAGACAACCCCCTTTCCCCAATCCCTTAATTCTCAAATCAGGGAGGGTGGTGGGGTCTCAGCAACAGGCTGGTGCCCAACTATGGAGAGGTGGAAGGCTGACAGCAGTCCTCTGCCAGGTAGAAATGATTAAGGAAGGAACTGGTGACTTGTGCTGTATGAGTCATTCCTGTTTAGTTCCCAGATAAGTAAAATAATAAAGCTGCAGACTAATTAAACCACAATTCTCACATCTTGTCTTTTCTTCTTGTCTTACATTACTGGGGCAATGTAATTACTCAAACTGGCCAGAACACCGTGGTGAATCCCCCTCTATTCTTCAGAAAAGTGTAACTGAATCTTCAACAAGTAGTCATAATCTTGATTTTTTACATCTCATTTGAACATCACAACACCACATCATATGGGCGATTGGGTCAGTTCCCTGTTCAACTTTTGAGATGTGACAAGACTGAAACCCATTCTTGTATGGCTGAAAAACAAAGATGATCAATTCCAGAAACTGGCAGCAATTTTTCAATTTTGCCATTTTGGAAAACACCCTAAACTACATTTCTCTTGGATGATAGATAGATAATGGCATCGAGGCCATACACCTCCTACCCCGTATAAGGTTGGTGCATTTGTAGGTATCCACATTTTTGAGAAAGACTTGAGCATAATAGTCATATTTGTTAATATTCCAGTTGATTTAAGTGTCTTTTGATATGAAATTACCATCCACATAGAATGATGTGTGACCCTGTAGCATAGGAAACTTGGCTTAGGGCCTGCAAAATCCCTAATTAGTTCTTTGAATTTTCTGACAGCACTACCATGTGTAGAGCAGAGTCCCAGATGAAACATTTAATTGATGCAAGTAATTCAATATTTGACTTCTGCCATCTCCTCACATTCCATTCCTCTTCATCTCAGGATACCTTCCGAGGTCTCTTTCAAAATTTGAAAATAAAAACCATACTTGGTCTGTTGAAAAACTTGTGGGTGGCATATACAGTGTGGGTAATCCAAAAAAGTACATTAATGTCTATGGGTGGTCTTTTGTGTTACACTTAAATATTCTGAATTAGTAAATATGTGATCAAAACACTATAACTGCCAAGAAATCTTGCTTCCCATAGCTCTTGGAAGCAATAACTTAAACATTAAATGAATTCAAGTTAGGAGTCCATTTACCTCAGTGCTGTTCTTGACTTGTTGATACTCAGCAGGACTGAGTATGCATTCTTTGAGGAGAATTTTAAACAATTGAAAAACATTCTCGCACAGCAGGGTTACTGTAAGTTTGTACCAGCTGCCAGTCAATGAGACTTCACAACACAGATCTGCTGTCAATTGATATGAATTCCAGCTCTCTCCTTGACTTAAAACATCAGAACACTTAACAAAGAACAGATAAATGATCATGAAGAAGGTAATGTGACAAGTTTTCAAAAACATGTAGAATATCAAAAGATCCATTTCCAGAAGGAAAGACAGTATATTAAAGCTGACCCATACCAATCAGATGCTACTCCTTATCCTGCATATTTTATCAGCAAAAACAACAACAACAAAACAACCTAACAAAACTGACAGAAACATTGTGGAGAAGACTTTGTTGAGCCAGAAACCTCTTAGAATCTACTTTGTATAGATCCATGTTTTGTTTTGTTTTGTTTTTCCTCTCATAAAGATTTCTGGATGAATGGGAAGACATGCAGCTAATGAAATGATTAAAAGTAAACTTTAATTGGAGTTTTAAAATAAAACAAGAAAGTCAGCAGAGAAGTGACAACTTCATTATTTTTCAAGTGGAAGATCAAACAGTGATAAAAAGGAGAAGTATTATATGTCACTGTTGTAATTTATCATTCACAGATGAATTCATTATCTGGGACATCTCTAAATATTAGTACAATTTACGCACACAAAGGTATGCTGAGAAACAGTTCTTTCTTGGTTCACATATTTTGCATAATATTACCAATTTGTTACTTATGCAACTCATTATTGCAATCAAACTATAGGGTACTTCATGTGTCTGTTTTAAGATACCTGTTTTTCAGTATCTATGGTCCTAATTCAGCAAAGCTTTTATGCATGTTCTTAAATACTTTGCTGAATTGGGACCTATGTGACTCTATTTGCTTCAGGCAAGTATCGCTCTGTGTTGAGAACAGATCCTGAAGTCCTTGCTCTGTCAGAACTCCCAATGGGACTAATTTTGCAGACTTAATTAGCATCTATGAGACAGATATGTACACTCTGCCAGCTGATTCCATTGTTCTCAATCCTTGTGTAGTTCTGCAATATCTTACTCAGGCTGTGAATTTCATCCCTTTGCTAATAATAATGAGATGATCACCGTCATCTGTGTGTTAAAAATAGTTATGCAAAATGAGCCAAATTTGACCCTGGTTCATTGATTAATTTATTCCTGGACACTTACACTTGGGGTGAACTTGCCTCAGTGAACACACATGCATGTTAAAACACATCTCTAAAGAGAATATCCAGGGTGTTTAATCCATTGAGTGTGGATTTTTTTGTTTTCCAACTGCTTGAACAATTGAATTATACTAATTCAAATTATGGACTAGTGGTTTCTAAACTTTATAAGAACAGAATCAAATGTTGAAAGTAGATAATTAAAGAGTCTCCTCTCATTCAGATCCATTCTGTGTATAATTAAAACTTTAATCAACATACCATTGTTTTGCTTTTTTAAATGTATTAAAGTCTCTCTTTGCCTATAATTTGTATTTGAGCTCAAAGAGGTGTTTCTTACAGATTTGGATTCTAATCCTGTATTGGGAGCAGGAAGTGGGATGTGCATGGAAGCAGGAGTCATGGCTATTGATCCCAAGGCAGGAGCAAGGTTACTGTAACCGCTTGAAACAAGAGTTTTTAATGGAGATCAACAAGAAAAAGATAGCTCTGCAAAGAGTATTGCCACAACACACCCTTCCCCATGACACTGTTTATTGTAACAATGAATTTGTGCTTTACCCAAGCTCTAGCACTTCTCTCATCATATCATCACCCACCTATTAATCAATGTCGCTAGGTTTAACTACAAGGTTAAACTCCTTGTGGCATATCACACAAACAATTCAGTTGGAAGAAAAATAAAACAAGGAAGACAGTTTCTTACAAATGTCCAGTATTTCCTTCAGTGAGGATTTTAAATTCTACTTGAAGATCAAGGGCAATGTAAACATACCAACACTGTCATTACTGTATTAATTTTTCATAAAGCAACTTTATCCTCCTGGTAAACAGAGATTGTATTGAATTAATATCAGGTTTACAGAGATATTCTCTTATTGTACATCAGAAGAAAACTTAAGGGAAAGGCACAGACCAAAAGGAAAAGATAAAACTTTAAATAAGTTATTACTTTTCCCCCTCCTGAGTTTCACAGCTATAAAAATATAGGTATAACTAATTATCATGTAAGTGTGAATTCTTTATGTATATGGGGAGTTTACATACTGAATAGGTCAGCTTTACATTTGAAACTGGAACCAGAACAAGAGCTGCTAGAGAAAATATGAGGTTTTGATGAACACTCTGTACCAGACAGATATAGTTTGGCTGGACAAGATAGATCTAAAAAAAAATGTTGTTTTTATGAGAAATGTATCTGTACTTGAGTTTGATGGTTTGCTAAGATTGCATGCTCTTCTTTCAGAATTTGAAGATTGAGCGGTGTTTTTGCAGTTAAACTCAATGAGAGTTTTAGCTGATTCAAAGATTACAGGATTAGGATCTGTAAAAGCAGCAAAGAGTCCTGTGGCACCTTATAGACTAACAGACATACTAGAGCATGAGCTTTCATGGGTGAATATCCACTTCATCAGATGTAGATCTGTTAGGATCTGTAGACCTCAAAACATGCAACAGAAGGAGAGGTTTCTGTTTAGACTTTCTGTTAAAATCTGCTCAGAAAGAACTAAATGAAGTAATAGGCTGCATTCCATATCTAAACCTAGAGCAGCTGAAAATAAGATCATATAAAGAAACCAAAAAAATTGGGTCAGATCCTCAGTTGGTATGAAAAGGCATTGCTTCATTGTGTAGCTAAATTACACCAACTGAAGATCTAATAATCTTCTTCTTAGCATATGCACTATGTGCCTCATGTGTCACGTGACCAGAATTCATCACTGAATTTGGTCTACTGGTTGGTTCATTAACTTCTCCAGCCCAGACCAGGTACTGATAGGGAGTGCGATGTGAACCCTGATCTGGCCAATGACATATTTGAGAGATGTTTTTCAGTAGGCATTTAAACAGATCTCTAAAATATGTAATAATGCATTAACAATATTTAAAATATAACTATATAGAGTGCATGTGATTATACTGCAAAATAAATCAGATTATAAGCCCTTGGGGCAGGGAGTGTGTCTTCCCCAATCTGACTGAGGCATGTGGGTGTCATCACAATCTAAATAAATAACTGATAAACCAATAATGCAGAAAGGGGAATCAACCTCTTGTGCAGACTTTTCTGTAAAACAGAGCTTTGGAGTGAAGAAAACTCACAGAGTTTCTTCTTAATAGTTCTGTGGGAGTTAAGGAAGCAGCAGGGGTTTCTGTTCCAAGAATTTGTGGATTCATAGAATCATAGAATATCAGAGTTGGAGGGGACCTCAAGAAGTCATCTAGTTCAACCCCCTGCTCAAAACAGGACCAATCCCCAACTAAATCATCCCAGCCGGAGCTTTGTCAAGCCTGACCTCAAAAACTTCTAAGGAAGGAGATTCCACCACCTCCCTAGGTAACCCATTCCAGTGCTTCACCACTCTCCTAGTGAAAAAGTTTTCCCTAATATCCAAATTAAACCTCCCCCACTGCAACTTGAGACTCCTTGTTCTGTTAGTCCTTGTTCTGTCATCTGGTACCACTGAGAACAGTCTAGATCCATCCTCTTTCGACCCTCCTTTGAGGTAGTTGAAAGCAGCTATCAAATCCCCCCTCATTCTTCTCTTCTGCAGGCTAAACAATCCCATTTCCTTCAGCATCTCCTCATAAGTCATGTGCTCCTAATCATTTTTGTTGCCCTTTTCTGGACTTTTTCTAATTTTTCCACATCCTTCTTGTAGTGTGGGGCCCAAAACTGGACACAGTACTCCAGATGAGGCCTCACCAATGCCAAATAGAGGGGAATGATCACGTCCCTCTATCCCCTACTTATACAGCCCAAAATGCTGTTAGCCTACTTGGCAATAAGGGCACACTGTTGACTCATATCCAGCTTCTCGTCCACTGTAACCCTTAGGTCCTTTTCTGCAGAACTGCTGCCTAGCCACTCGGTCCTTGGTGAACCTCATCAGATTTATTTTGGCCCAATCCTCTAATTTGTCTAGGTCCCTCTGTATCCTATCCCTACCCTCCAGCATATCTACCACTCCTCCCAGTTTAGTGTCATCTGCAAACTTGCTGAGGATGCTGTCCACGCCATCCTCCAGATCATTAATGAAGATATTGAACAAAACCGGCCCCAGGACTGACCGTTGGGGCACTCTGCTTGATACCGGCTGCCAACTAGACATGGAGCCATTGATCACTACCCATTGAGCCCAATGGTCTAGCCAGCTTTCTATCCATCTTATAGTCCATTCATCCAGCCCATACTTCTTTAACTTGCCGGCAAGAATACTGTGGGAGACCGCATCAAAAGCTTTGCTAAAGTCAACGAATAACACATCCACTGCTTTCCCCCTCATCCACAGAGCCAGTTATCTCATCATAGAAGGCAATTAGGTTAGTCAGGCATGACTTGCCCTTGGTGAATCCATGCTGACTGTTCCTGATCACTTTCCTCTTCTTTAAGTGCATCAGAATTGATTCCTTGAGGACCTGCTCCATGATTTTTCCAGGGACTGAGGATTGCAAGAAACCCTCTATTATTACTGAAATTGGTTGGAGTTAAGGACTGTTGCCTTAGGTGTTCAACACCTCACAGGATTGCGCCCAATACTTGCATTCCATTTATGTAAACTCAAGACAATCAAATAAGGTTTGGATACACATTTGGATGTTTACATTAAATATACTTCCAAATCATCACTAGTACTTCACAACTTTTGATTTATCTGATATCATTCATTGATATATGTCTGATGCAACCCTGTCCTGAATACCATCAGGGCTTTTTTTATACCATTCTCAGAAGTAATACTCAAGTGGTAAATCTGGAAAATGTATTGTTGCATAAATACTTGATCATTATTACTTATTTATTAATTGTATAGAGAAAAAGAATACAGAAGTCACTACACAGGTTATAACCAAATATATTAAATACTAAGTTTGCTTGGTTTTAGAACTATGTGCATGCATTTAATGTACAGGATGCATAAAACAAATATTTCCTTTTTTTGTTTAAAAAAAAACAATGCTGTTATTGACATTATTTCTTCTCATTATAATCCAAACAGTCTTCAAGTCACTTCACATACATGTAAAAAAATCAAATCTTATTACAAAGAGCTTACTATATCATTCCACTGTGATGGGGTCCCTGGGGTGCAACCTGGACTGTGGGACTGCTGAATCCCCTTTACCTACCAACCTGGGTTACTTCTCACACTGTGATGATGTTGCTAAGTCACAAACCTCTTACAGGTAATGTACTTACACAGACATCCACGAGCAGGGACACACCCAAATGAGTTACATAAATGCTTTCCCCATCAACTCATGTACGAACAATAAAAAGGCTACAGCCATTTCCCCCTAGCTCCCCAGTCTTGCATTCCAGAACTGTACCATCTTTCGCTGGTCAGAAGCCTGACCAGTTAATTTCATTACCCAGTCCTCTCCTCCCTTGATGTGGAGAGGACACACATTACTAGCCTTTGTAAACTGAGCTGAAATTTTCCAGGCACTTCAACCAAAACACACTATTTTAGATAAAATATAAGACAGATTTTATTAACTGCAAAAAGATAGATTTTAAGTGATTATAAGTAGCAAGCATAGAGATCAAAGTTGGTTATTTAGGAAATAAAAATAAATTCACAGTCTGAGTTCTACAGACTTAATGGGAAAAGAATCAAGCAGTATCTCACCCTGACAGTTGGTACAAACAGGTCACAGATCCTCAATACTCAGGCTGGAACTGCATTTCACCTCAGACCACCCTCTTTGTCTCAAGATGTGTTTCCAGGTATTGAGTTGTAGGGGTAGTGAGGTCAAGTCATGATGTCACTTCCCTTATTTTATAGTTTTTTTCCAGCTTGCTGAAAAGAGCTATGTTGCGACTTGGGGGTACTTCGCCATTGGTCAAGCAGTGTCCATTGTCTACCTGCTCTCCCTGAGAAGCCTTCGGGGACAGTTGTTGGGAGAATGGACTCCCTTCAATGGACCATCAGTGCATCTGGCTCCTCCATTGTTGAACCTGAAGGGCTGGATCTGGGTGTTCCCAACCTCATAATATATTTCAGTAACACACACGTAGAAAAACTTCATAACTTCACACATAATGACAGCGCGTATAATCCAACAGGATATTAATGTTCAACAGATCAGGACTTTTAAATTGATATCTCAACAGGCATACTTTGTACAAAACATATCATAATTATATGACAGTGATGAATATGGGGTTTCCTTTGAGGATGCTGCTTTGAGGTACAGAGTGCCATATCATAAAATATATTGTAAGGCCATATGATTGTTCCTTCTATGAGTATCAAGGCACTGTGAAAGAGGTAAGGAGTGAAACAGAAAGCTCCCTATCATTTGTAGAACTTTGATGTAAAACTAAATTGTGTTTTAAGGGAACTCATCTTACTAACAAATAGTAATATGAGGATTATAAGTAAATGTGTCATTTTGAAGTAAAATTGATTTTTTAAAAATGGTTATGAAAAGCTTACCAAATAATTGTAACTTTGAAATTACAATTTAGTTCTCTATCTATCCCTAACTAAGGACAAAATATGATAAGGGGATAATATCACAGAATACATTGCTTGTTATGTTTATCTGCAGGATTCTAATTATCTGCATGGTGAATACAGTAAAGTACTATTTTTCTATTTTATCAGCTCAATTCCATAGTTTCTCATTCTTCTTTATATAAGACTGCTTTCTGGTATGACTGTGCTCTGAGTGGTCAAAATATAACTGACAGTTTTTCAAAATAACTTTTATTTGCTGAAGTTTGTTCTTCTAATTTATTCAGTGCTAACCTCCTGTAATCAGTAGAACAAAGCAGTATATGAGTTTACCACAGGTTAAGTTTGCCAATAATTTTCAAACCCAATGGGGATCAATGCAGGAGAAATTGTATTCTACCTACATTCCTGCTTAACCTTTACATGTTGCATCGTATTTGCATGATAGTGAGCTCAGTTTAATCACTGACATTCTTATATGATATCCTTCTTTCCACTTATGTTCAAGGAATGATTGATTTGAAAAAGGGCATTTGTGATGCTACAGTGAGGAGACTGCAATGATTTACTTAAGGACCCGTTAGCATTTCTATTATTAAACACTATTTTCAGGGGTTTTATAGATCAACAATAAAACAAATTTCAGGTGGGGTGAAACTTGCCCCAAAATATTTCTACCCAGGAGCAAATTTACTTTTAACACAATTGAAAATGTAAAAATACAATAAAATGAAACATGCCTTCAACCAATTTGTGTAAAGGAGCAAAGAAAATAGGACACAATATTTTGAGAAAACTTTATTGCTTTCCATTAGCACAAACGTTGTTGGTTTTTCTTTAAGGTTTTATTTGAATATTTTGTGGTAAAAATGTGAACTAACTGATTTTGCTAATTTCAATGCAATGGGATTCATGGATCAAGCACTATGCTTAGCAGAAAGCATTTGTAGGGTCAAGCTCATAGTAATCTAGCAGGAAGATTTTAATCAGCCAGATTTAGCTGAATGCCTGTCACAAGTATGTCAAACAGCTATATTTATTATTAGTTTTATATTTCAAACCAATTGCACTAATTGTAACAGTATTGCTTATCTTGGATAGACCAGGTAAGTTTCTCTTAGCACTAACTATGAAATAGGCAGAAAATTAGTAAGAACAAACACATACCATAGGCTAAATTCCGCTCTCGGGTACACTGGTGAAAATCTAGAATACCTCTGTTGATTTCACTGCCATTATCCTCAATTTACACCAGTGTAAATGCGGTCAGATTCAGCATAACATATTCTTTATTGATATGGAAGGTGAATTGTATATTGGTTTGATAATATATGATGATGATGACATAAAAGGTAAAGATCCCTTTGACCAGAAATTATGTTTTAAAGATACATTCATAAAACAGTGCAGGACAAGAGACGAAGAATTTTTTCCATGTGTTTCTGTGCTTCTGAAAGCTGTGTGCAGATCTTGGCACCCCTGCTAAATATAAGTAAGGGTTGCCCACAACTGTAGCTGGGACCAAATTTGAATGTGTAATGTGGGAAGGGACAACATGATGACTGAGGACAGGGGTCAGGACTGATATCAAAAGGCCCAGAAGCTGGGAAGAGGATCATCCACCTACTGGGAATGAAATGAAGGAAAGCAGCAGGAAAGGGTAGTGGGCTAATGAGAGCTACAATGGCTAAATGTATCTGCTTGAGGGCACTGTAATTTATCCCTAGCCTCTGTAATTTGCATCCTCCATACCATGTGTAGATAGCGGAAGCCTTAAAAAAAAATGCTTCTGCTCAGAGGTTACATCACCTCTCCCTTTTTCATGATAATCATACTCAATTATACTCAGGCACTCCCATTGTGCGTGGACTATTTAAGAGAGTTTGAGACACTCTCATCTGACAGAGATGCTGCAGAAAGTGTTGGCATTGCTTTATTCTATAAAAACAAGACTGAAAATACCCAGAGTAGGGCAATGAAGATGGTTAGATTTATGGTGGGAGTTGTTTTGTGATAGATTGCGCAAGATAGGATAATCTAGATAGAGAGGAGGAGTCAGAGGGGGAGTATTTAAAATTATGGAGGGATATACTGAAATCTAATCAGTTCATTTTTTTATGTTTTTCTATGCTACAAGGCCAAAAGGTCACTTAGAACTAATGGCAGGTACATGCAGAACAAATAAAAGGAAATACTTCACATAGCATGTAGTCAGCCTGCAGAATTCTCTGATGCAAAAGATCAGAGAGTCAAATATTGTAGGTGGATATTGAAAAGGTTTGGTTAGTATTATGGCTGCTACTATTCTACTTCCAATGGTTTCAATGGGAGGAGGATTTATGCTTAAAAAAAAGTGTAAATCAATCTCTTGCAGTAGTGTGAACACCAATTTCCACACAGGTCAGGAAATAATTTTCACTTCTTGTACAGCATTTCATAACTGACTGGGTGCATTATGGTTTGTTTTGTTTTGTTTTGTTTTGTTTTGCTTTGCACATCTATCTCCCCTCCTTCTGAAGCATCTGTTATTGCTCAATGTTTGGTCTGATTTAGCAAATTGTATATTCTTGGATGATTCTCCCGCATTCAGAAATAGTACCAATAATAACCACATTTCCTTCTGAACACCAGTCTTTTGAGTCCATAATTCATGCAGAGGTCTCTACATCAACTTTTTATTGTTGCTTCCCTACCATCTCTTTCTCTGGATACTTCTGACATGATCATTTCCATTGTCTACCATCTTGAAGGCCAACTCTAAAATATATTGATAGTTGTCACAGTTACAGGGAGAGCTGCACTTTAGACTCTGTTTAATCCCTCTCAATTGCACTCCTCTGGGGACAGGTTTCATGGCCTTCATTGCTCTCTGGGTGGAACCATGGATCTCTGTGTGGCAGCCCCCGCCCGATTACAAACAATTCTACCCATCAGGCCCAGCTGGGCTTGGCACCTGTTAGCACTTTTTCTCCAGAAGCCTGTGACAACAGCTGATTAAAGTGACTCAGAAACAGCTTCTTCAAAATAAAGCATTATTTATTCCTTCACGCAAAGGTAAAGAACACACAGAACAAAGGAATAAAAACAAAAAGGCCTGTATACATATTTCGCTTTACCTAAACCTTAATCTTTTCTTGCAAGCTTTAGTAAATTCTTTTAATCCCATTTACCTCATCTTTGGACCGGAAGAGAGCCTGCTTGCTACAGTTTCTGTGTTTATCAGCCTCTTCTGACTGGGCAGATGCTGACAACCCATTCAACTCTCCTTATTCAGGAGGTCAACACTTTGCCAGCCCAGTTGAGTTAGGCAGGGGCATTCCCCAATTGATAGACTCCCCCCATCCGTTCACTGACGGAGCCCTATCTCTGTCATTGTTTCATTCCTGTCTCCCCCTTTCCTCCTCCAACAGCCTCCTTTGATTTAACTCCTTGCAGTCAGGCAGGATGATATCAAACAGGTAAACTGAGGCACATATTTATTACAAAATAATGCACACAACTCCCTCATTCTTCACAATACTGAATATAATTGGGAAGAAATTTTCACTCAAACATTTCTATTCCTGGCAACTCAAGACCATGTCTAATCAGTTTCAGCAAAGGATGAGAAGGAAGACCAGTGTTCACTGCATGTATATATGATTTTGAATTATTTAAAACAATTTTATATTACAAAAGGGAATGGGGGACATGAGACTACAACTCAAGAGATTCTGCATTGAGATCCAGCTGATCTGATTTCAAGAGATCTATAATTAAAAAGTTAAAATGCAAATACTTCATATTCCTCTTATCCCATTTGAGTTGTTGAACACATAGTATATTAAGCTCATTTAGAAAATACCTGTGAAGGTCACCTTTATTAAACCATTTATCTCATATTCTCTTTTTTGGTTTCTGACTATGGGCCTGATTCGAAGTCCATGGAAGGCAATGAAAAGACTCTCATTAATTCCAATGGTCTTTGGAATAGGCCTTTAATATAGTTGTCTGATTCTTCACTGTCTTGTATATTGTGTAGCCTTTTTAAAACTGTGCAATCTAATGGTCAGATTAGAATGTTAGTAATTTATACCAACTGTGCAAACTGAATACACAAACTGCAAGGTGGCAAAGAATCAGTCCCTTTTCCTACAGTTGCATCTAACGTAGTTTATGTTTCATGCTAGCTGATAAATAGATTAGGTAGAAAGATAGATAGGGCTCTGGTAAATCTATTTCTTTACTGATGGCTATAGTAAACTGAGAGACATTTGTAAATCACTGTCAGATTAAATTTTCTGAATTGTATGCAGTGTGGTTGTAGCTGTGTCAGTCCCAGGATATTAGAGAAACTGGGTGGGTAAGGTAATATCATTTATTGTACCAACTTCTGTTGGTGAGTGAGACAAGCATTCAAGCCACACAGTTCTGAGGAAGAGCTGTATGTGGCTCAAAAACTTGTCTCTCTCACTAACAGAATTTGGTACAATAAAAGATATTACCTCACCACCTAAAATATGCTCATGAAGTTTGTATCTTTAATTTTTCTTTTAGAATTGTAATTCATGCTAATAGCATGACCAGTACTTGGTCCTGCTAGTGAAGGCAGGGGGCTGGATTCGATGACCTTTTGGGGTCCCTTCCAGTTCCAGGAGATAGGATATCTCCATTTGTTATTGTTATGTTATTAATTATGGAAATTTCCAGAATGTGTAAAACTAAAAATACTGTTAAAAATATATATTTTCAAATGTAATTAACAAGTCCAGCTTGATATTTACTTTCCTATTTGCTATTATGCGTCTCAAATTCTTAATTTCTAGTCAGCATCTTGAATTGGACTTCCGTGGAGTGAATCTAACTAGCATGTTTGTTTTATCATTAATCTTGCTGGTCATTATATCATTTACTGTTCATTATAGCAAGAGATAAATTGCAGAAATGCTTAATATTGTTAGTTCTGCTTGGCTGCTTTCTTTAGTGACACTAATTCTACAGAGCAGTTGGGCAAAATCAATGTCTACTGCACCATTTGTATTAAATTATGCTTGTTATATGATTGAATCAACACTACATAGATTTTTCTCAAGTTAATTGATCAACTCCTACAAAACAAATTAATATGATACATCAAACTGAAGCTGAATTGTAGAGCAGAACAGAACAAACATCAGCACTGGAAGAAAGCCAGAATGCAGCAGGCCACACTGGATCAAGTAACCAGAATTCATAGCTATGGTCAAAAGGCCAAAATATAGTACAAAGAACTTAAGTTTTAACGTCTTTAATTAAATATAAAATTGCAGGTTTACAATAAAATTGACATTGTAACCCAGCACGTTCACAGGGAGATTTGTCCAGTTCTCTCCACACTGCTTCCACACTTCATTTAGGACCCAATTCAGCAAGCCAATTAAACCTGTGAGTAATCCCATCCCTATTCAGCAAAGCACTTAATGATATACTGACTTTTAAGCATATGCTGAATTCGATTTGACTTCATTGGAACTACTCATGAGAATAAGTGCTTTGATGAATAGGGGTGAGATTTCTTTAGTGCTTATGGTTTCTGTCATCTGGGAAGGCAAGAGGCTACATCCTTCCATCTGCTAGGTAGCTCTTCCTAGCTGCTATGAAAAATACCTCCCCCCGGTTCCTCCCTGACCGTTGTTTTCTCACTACTAAGGGTAGACTGTTTCCAAAGCAGGTGCCACCTGGAACCTACAGTCACATGAGCCATGTTGTGTGCTCTCTGGACTCAGTTCCCTCAGTTTTAAAGGTCCAATCCTTGGAACAGAGTGCAGGGATGGATGCACCTGCGCTTACACCCTGTTACAGCCTGATACTGCAAACAATCCATTCCTACAGCCAGTGATCACTGGAGCACAGGACCACTCCAGGTACACCGCTTTCTTTTCCCCTGCCATGCAGGGCCGATGCAACCCATTAGGTGACCTAGGCGGTTGCCTAGGGCGCTACAATTTGGAGGGCAGCGACTGCGGCGGTATTTCGGCAGCGGGACCTTCCGCTGCCTCTGTGGAGGGCGGCATTTCAGGGCGGGACCTTCCGCCGCCTAGGGCAGCAGAAAAGCTGGCGGCGCTCCTGCTGCCATGCCCTGCAAATGCCTCATGCAGAAGGGTTCAGGAGCTGGAGTAGAAACAGCTATGCCGACTGCACATCACCTGGGTTATTCTCTTTCACTCAGGAAAAGCTGGCTTTCCATTTGCTTTGCACTGCTAAAGTGATCCAAATCAGGGTGTCAGGATCTGGCCAAAAGTTTTCACAAATGTTTTTGATACAATGAAAAAAAAATCTTGCTCAAAAGAATATTTTTTTTTCATGATACAGTAAACAGAGAATATATAATGGGCTAACCTAGGAACTAATTTTTTGCCCCTTCTTTTGTGCCAGTTACCATTTCGATTTTATGATACAATGGCTTGCAGTCATATTATTTGTGTGCACTATTGATTGTGCCAACAATTTTAAATACACGATTGACTATAGATGTAAACGACACTATGAGCAAGACCATGAATTTTTAATTTCTATATTAGGTAGAGACTAGGATGATGGGCACTCTATAAATAGATAAGATCCAATGGATAGAAAAGATTAGATGAAAAATTAGAGATGATTTGTAAAATTTGGCCCAATAAAAGAAGTTAAGCTAAGTCTTCATGTTCAACCACACTACATGCCATGAGGCATACTTTATATATGCTATTTCAAACCATCAACAGAAGTATTTTTATGCTATCAAATTTTCTTTGACATACATGTATATTGTCCTTTCTGCTTGTCTTCCATAGCTACCATGCTAAGAAGTTTAGATACCTATAATAAATGTTGATATAATCACAGCAATATAAATGCTAATGAACTCTATTTGGAATTATTCCATACTTTCTGAAAGCTGTCCGTATAAATATCAGTGTATGATAAAGTTCAGCAGTACAGATAGACTGTACTGTAACCTGATTGGTGACTTAAAGCTTCCTCAAAGAAATGGGATTCTATTAGGTTTATGTATTATATGCAAGATGCACTGGGAGTCTCCTTAGCTCAATGATAAAATATCTATTGCACTGGGAATTAAAGTTCTCATGACAGCACCGCTGCAAAGCAATGGGTGTACATACTTTCTAAAAGTTTTGAGAAGCCATCCCAGTGAAGCCAACTATTAGAGAGCAGAATATGTTCTAACTCATTTTAATGCTCCATATATGCATGGTCTCTGTCTGACTTTCAGTAAGGTTCCCTTTATAACCAATCTGCCCTGGAAAGCTACTCAAGTTTTATGTACTCAGAGTTAATTTTACACATTGTAACCAACTGACACTAAATGGCATGAGGTAGTCTCTAATCTGAATGTGTATACACAGCTGAAGCCTGCAGTCAAATCAGTGTTAAAAAAGTGAGCATACTAGAGAGAGAATAACTTTTAGTAATTACGTATACTTATTGGCTCTTTATTTTTCTCTGTTGTACAATTACTTGTATCATTTGATGCCTTATGAATCACTGTTGTAAACAACTGCTGGAATTTCTTTCCACATGCATTTGCAAGAAAAAAATTTCAGCCTTTGACCTCGAACAAAAGAGGCAAAGAAAAAAAAATCTTCAATAGAAGGAAGCAGCTAGATTTGATATCACTTTGAAATCTCCTTAAATTCTGATAGCCATATTCTTTAAACAAACATGAAAAAATAGAACTTGTTCATTCATTCTGTGTGACAGAATACTTGATTTGACTAGACACACCAGATGCACTTTGACCTTTGGTCGGATAGCACTCTCACATTGCAACACTGTTCTTGTTGCAAAGCCTTAATTTTAGCTTTACAGTGATGTCTTTCACACTCTAGAAAAGAGCTGGGCAAACACTGAATATTTTCTTTGAAAATACAATCACATTTTTAAACGTTTGCTGCCCTTTTTTGTTCACTTTCTCAAATATTTGAACAACCAAGTTTGCTGGCAAAACTGTTTGCAAAAATATATTCCAAAGCTCTATTTATGAATATTTGTGGAGACCAATTTTAAATGAGAACACAAAAGAATTTATACTAGAAATACTTACCTGCTCATTCATTCAAAGGTTAGACACAATACCATGTGACTTACTTCACAATAACAATTAGCCAACAGATCTTAATTACCAAGTATTGAATACTTGCACAACATTGTTCACAATGCATAGTTTAAAAATAAATTGCAAAAAATAATGGTTGACGAATTCTGAATAATAAATAAATTTGGGGACATTGCAATCTGCTCGTGGTCATTCCATGAAAGTCTCTAGTTTAATCAGATGTACTTACTTTATTATTTACTCAGGTCTGTTCCCTAGTTATCCCTTGAAAACAGAAGCATGTTTCTGAAGTACTGCAAATGGATATATTCATTGTGAATTTCTGGCCCACTCATCAATTCAAATATGATCATTAAGTTCTCCTGTCTTACCACAACCTCTGTAGTTTGTACAGGAAGAGGGCTGGCATTTCTGTGGTATACAGTATCTCATAGAAGCAGCTTTTGTGTCTACATCTATCTGAAAGGGTTGCCCTTTAAATAATGGATTAAGTTCATCCATTTGAATGTCCTTAAAAACAGTAGTGAAGATATGACACACCATTTCTTCTGAATTATTCTCTGTGTATGCCTCCTGGTCATGCTACAGGGAAAGCCATCTTCTTGCCTTTTCACCATTTTTTTCCTGCAATCATTTTCTTCTCCCTGTGTGCACTTTAAATTCATCACCTTATACCATACTGCTGATAAACTGGGCCTTTGGTTAAGGATGTACTCTGGATTTGTAACTGCAAATGCTAAGCCATATTTTGCTATTGATTTTTAATTAGAATTTATGATGGAAAACAATGGGGATATTTATTTAAAATATAAGGGGACAATATGGCTCACTATGAAGATGTTTCACAATCTTTTCTCCAAAAAGATCTAATTGCAAAGTAATAAAAGGTGAAATAAATGGGTTAAAAACTAGAACTGGTTAGACAATTTTCATCAAAACAGTTTTCCATTGCTAAATGCCATTTTGACAAAACTGATTTTTGTGTCATTATACAGATTTTGACAAATTTCCCATGAAACCAAATTTTCCCAACATGATTTTTGCTTGTTTGTTTTAGAAAAATGTAGAAATTTTCATTTGGAAATTTATTTTAGGATTTTTTTTTCATTTGAAATGTTCATGTTTCTAGCAAGACAGAAATTCTGAACTTCATCTACGTCTGCTACATACCTGTACTTTCTATACCTACTGAGTTTGGAGGATCTAATGCCGCACACTAATACTGCTCGTAAAATGAGCCTTGATGTTTTGGGCTACAGAGTATTTCAAATTCATTTTCATTAATTTCTTGTTCAAATTGGTTAAAGCAGCAATATACTAGAAAGACTTACTGGAAAGATTTTAAAAGGTCAGATCTTTGAAATCCTTACTCATGTTAGGATTTCACAATCTGTAGTTTAGTCTGTTCTAATAACAATAATGGGCTAGGTCCTTTGGTGGAGCGAACTGATGTAGCTCTATTGACTGTACTCGAACTATGCCCATTTACAGCAGCAGAGGATCTGGCTCAATCCATTGAGAATATTAATTAATTATTAAAATTTGTACAATTAACTTCCAAACTAACCAACCTCACAAATACACATGCTTAAAACTTGCATGCACCTGAGATCAAAGTTTGGAGAGAAAAAAAAAAAGACACATAAATAGCAGAGCTACACGGAATTGCTTCCAAATATTTGAATGAGACTTGCTAAAAAAAAGAAAAAGAGATTGTGCTTTGCAAATTCAATAGCGTTTGCTGTTTTGGCTCAAGAGAGAAAGCGAGTCCGAGAGCTGCCAAGATTTACATATTTAATTCAGATGTTCTATATGAGAGTGATAAAACAAGAGAGAAAGGTTTCAGGAGCAGACGGGGGAGGAGGGGGGGCGAAGAGACATTAAATTTCACAAGGAAACGTTTTAAAAAGCTGTAAACCTCTTTCCCCTAGGCCTTGCTGAAAGGCCTGAGCTCTGTAGACCCCAAAGGCTTACAGTAAATCAAGAAAATTAATTCAAAAGACATTGTACTTGCAGAGGTGATGATCTGCCACATTTGATTACCACAACACTTGATTCAAGTAAAGATTGCTGCTAGATTAGAAATCTTTTCCCAATGTTCTGGTGGTCTGGGAGGCCAGCAATTTGCCTATATGCATCTTCATTGTAAATGTACTACAACTGCAGAAAGCCCACATTTCAATATGAATTGGGTTTTTGTTTGTTTTCACACCTGGTTTTATAGCCTATACAAAAAAACAAAAATATTCCTATTTTTGAGCCCTGTAAAAAAGTTCATGTAAGTGTTTATATTGTTTTTCTTGGAACTGGCTCTCTTTACTTTAATTATACTTTCACAGTGCATGTGAGCAAGGAGACCAATTGGTTAATGACAAGGCAATAGACTTTCAGCTTTTAAGATCTCAGGTCAAGTCTTGATTAACTTTGAAATGAGTTTAATGTTTTTGGCCTAGTCCCTAGGTGGCCTTTGTCTGCATCAGAGAAGTATAAACCATAGTTTGTGGATGTTTGCTTATGAAATTTTAGTATTAGAATAGCAAGGATGCTGCAAAGAGTACTGGTAAATCTCCTAATGTTGGTTCCCTTGCTAACAGTCTTCTTGGTTCTTCTTGAATCTCATTTTTGCAAGGTTCACCTAAACCTCAACTTTTGGACCATGGAAAATAGTTTTAGGGTGGATTTGTGATTTCAGTCATATCATATTTTCTATTTTTACAATAGTAATCAAATACATGAAAGTGAACATTTTTCTGCCCAGTAGTTTTCCCTAAGAGCTCTCATCTCTATTTATGGGGTTTTGTCCTGTGTTACATACATGCCAGAGTAAATTACTCAAGCCAGCAGCTAACAGTGAAAATTTTAGGGAAGTCATTTTATTTCCTAGTGTTTATTCACAACATATCCAAAGATTCATCATTTTTGTGCATATATTGTCATATATTGATTGGAAATTTTGTCAGGGATTGAGAGTGCTTTGTATTAGTATGCTCTGTATTTTTAAAACTTTCTATGATTTCTGTTCTGCTGCAAAAAATGAGTTCCAACACCCTGGCTCGATTTTAATGATCAGATGCTTGATGTGCATAACAGTGTTATTTTACAGTTTGCGATTTGTGATCATCCTGCCACTAACACTGATGTGAGTTATATAGGGCTAATGTAGCAGTGGATTGCTAAATAATAAAGTAGGATTACATCCACCTAAAATGATCATTAAGATAAAAGATAAACAAACAGAACATAATTTCTTTAGCTAATTTTGGTGTTAATTTGCAGAAATGGGCATTGCATAAAATATACACAATACAAATGATATGGGGGAAAACATGCATATTATTTGCTTTAATTCAGCATGTTAAAAGTCAAGGTGAGGAATAGAACAAACCCTTCTTAATTTTTTAGGCTTCCATCAACTCTGTTGAAGACTAAATCTAAATATATCAAAGGAGCCTTTTCCAGTGAGCTCATTTGCCTGCACATATTAGAAATCATTAGTATGTTTCAGCCATAAGTTATCCTTAATTACCTGAGGAATATCGTATTTTCTTTTGTAATTTATGTGTTCATAACAAAAGCAAATTATAGAAGAAGCATTGTCTTAATTTACATGTGCTAATTAGTGGAATATTATTCCAATTTTAAAATCAGTAATTTAATATTTTGGTAAACTAAGACAAGATAGTATTTCCAATTAGTTACACTAAATTGTTCCCAAGTGGTACAGTTTAATAAAAGACTCTTTTAAATCTGCTAAGAAAAGTTTAACTATAATGAATATAATTGTATATTTTTTGACCTCTGATATTACAACATATGCTCAGTTTGTTCTCCATTTCCCCCACTCAGATATAGGACTTTGTGATTAATATCTTTTGCTGTGTTACCTCTGCTGCTAATGAAAAACATCGGATGTTCCCTTCACTTCACAAAATGCAAACTCAGACAAAAAAATTTCACAGGTGAATTCCTTATGAACACTTCTAATTGCTTAGGAACAGTGTTTGAAAATCTCAAGTAATTTTCCATTATTATAATGAATAGCATAAACTGTAATTTTTCATAGTAATTAACTTGTGTCAGCACCATTATTTTTCATTAATTATAAATGAAAAAGAATGAAAGATCACCCGCAGGAACAGATGTGTGAAATTGTCTCTGAGGTTCTGTTCTAGCTTTTTTTGTTTTGTTTTGTTTTTTCCCCTTTTTCCCTTAAATAAATTGTATTGGGCATGGGAGCCAACTATGCAAGAATACAAATAGTAGTTGATATCCAGGGGAGAATGGGACAAAGGGCATTTAATAAGGTTATGGTCTGTGAAGTCCAATATTTTAATGAAAAATTCAATTGTTGCCGGCATAAGAGATAAAGACAGAAAACAAAATGTGGAGCATGTACAGGCTTACAGCTGTGAAAAGCTGGAGAAAACCAACCTGACAGGAAAACTCTCTTTTTTTAAAAGGAAAAAAACTCCACACAATCTATCTATGTCAGGCTTGTAAACCTAAGGTGAACTTAATTAAAGTCAATGGAGAAAAAAACACTTTAAAGTATTATTTATTGGCTTCCATAAGTCAAGTATAAATATTCATTTGTTCATGATGCTCCTGTTCTTCTTTTCAAGACTTTTAAATTGTTTCTGGAGGGAATCAATTAGTGTGTAGGTTTTTAGGTATTTTACCCACAGTCACCATCTCTGCTCTTACTTTTTGTCTCCTGGGTTTGCCTCACTCAAAACAAAAGCAAACATATAAATATAAATGTGGTCCCTTCTAGTCCTATGATTCTATGAAATTCGGCCAATTCTGATCTCCTTTAAGGTCCTATTCAGCTCCCATTAATGTCTTTAAAAAGAGTTGCTGCAAGTTCTGGGCACTTTTAACTCCTACTAATCAATAGTCTTGTTCATGTATAACTACAAGCAATTGTAATCTATCCTATTTTGATTGGCATGTGATGTGGAGCTGGGCAGGAACTGGATTTTCCATTTGGCAGGACATTCTTTGAGTTCGTTTTTTTTCTGCTCTAAAATGTAATGAAAACAAAAAATGCAAATTGTTCCTTTGAGACAAAATTCTGGGGAAAAATGGGTTGATTGGAATATTTTGTTTTGATAAAATAGAAATGTTGCATTCTGATTCTGACCTAATTTAAATATTTTGATAACAAAGTTTCAAAGTGAAAAGTCATTTCAAAATGAAAAATATCAAGACATTCCTTTCAAAACAGGACCTTTTCAAAATGCTTCCTCCCTATATTCCCTCCCCCCCAAATTAAGTGTTGTCAAAATTGACAAATTTCAGTTTGGATGACTCAGCATTTTCTAATGGCAAAACTTTGATAGCTTTAGTGTTATGCAATTATCTCGGACTCAGTTACATTTCAGCAGCTCAGTTAAATCACTTGCCTTCCTCCCCAATTCCTGCCATGAATAGTAATCTGCTACTGTATCATACTGTAATCTGGTACTGTAGCTAGCGTGTCCTGCTCACTTTTTATCCAATATGTTTTGCAGCTGCTTACCCCACAATCCCCGGAACAAAAATACAGAGAGTCCACATACAGGCACAGTACAAATGGCTCCCCCCTTATGCCTTGATGTGACTGTACTGTTACCAGAGTGACATTATGTGATTCTGAATGTCACTGCAGATGGGCCACAAGATAATTTCTCTACAAAGACAGAGTTCGCACAATTGAAAGTTTGGAAAACTTGCTGTAAACGAATATCTATATACAGCTGCCAATAGTGTATTGTATGTGGATATGTAAATATTGCTTTATATTTTGTAAAGCATTCACACAGCAGAAAGCTTTCAATAGAAATGAACATTTGTGAAGACTTACTACTTAATAGTAACCACCACAGTATGTATAGACTCCTTATGCAATATCACCATTTGCACAAGGATTTCTCAGGGCATCAAGGGTTACTGGACTGGGTCATAAATGTATGTATAAAATAAATAATAAAAAGATCTAGGAAGGTGAACAAATAAACAGAATACACAAAAAGCCTGGATTTGAAATACGTAAAGTATTTTTAAAATAAATAATCTATCATTACACAGCATATCAATCATTAGTTAAAATATGACATGGATGGGAAAAGTTTGTACTATATTATTTAAGCATTTTATAAGATTATTTCACACACAAAACTCTAATTTCATCTTCATAATATTTATTTTTTTCCTTTTTGTTTCAAGTGGTTTGGGATTAAGAATCTAAAAAACATCGCAAAATGGAAGGTGTGTATTACTTGAAGCACAAACAGAACTTCTGAATTTTTTTTTAAAAAAGTCATAATGTATCATGGCATTTTCATGGTAGGATTTTCAATAAAGCTGAGTGAAATATTCATCACAAAATTAAAAGCCCTCACAATTTGCCCTTTTTCATGGTCAGTGAACAGCTATGAAATGGAGCAAGTCCTGTGAAGTTTTTCACATCAGCAAAAATTCTGAGGTGGGCATAAAAAGTATTGTATTTTAAAGAGTTTCCTAAGTAGAAAAATATTTTCCTGTTTATTTTTACCTTTTTATCTTATACCTTTGGTTTTAAATACTTAAATTCTAGTTGCTGAGATAAAACAGAATCCTTAGAAAGAATAATAAATCTCTACCCACAGCTGCTTATCTTTTCTATATGCCTTGTAATTACTCTCTTGTTCTTCACTGTTTTTCTCTCTGTCATCTCCATAAACTGGCCATCAAAGTAAGCTGTCTGCTAGCTGAAACTGTCAGGAGAGATGTGTTTCTTATTTGTGTGCATATAAAATAGGCACATAAACCTAGGCCAATGTCAATCTTTCTAATATTAGAAAACTGGACCCCTAAGAAAACAGTAGTATGGGTCCACTTTAACTATCAGTTTAGTTAACAAGGAAAGATGAAATCAGTTGATTACTCTGTATAACTGAGAGTATAATTTGGCACGCTGGGTCAGATTCTGGCTTCTAAGAAGGCTGGTTGGCACCACTGGAGGGGTGTAGAATAACCCTAGGGCTGCCCTAGATGAGCAGCTGGGAATGCCTTCCATCTTAGCCAGTTCAACACCAAAGTTCTGGACCCCTGTCATAGGGATAGTGTCAGGTACTTGCGGATTTGGTAAGAATACAGAATGTTATGGCAATTTCCAGTCAATTTAGCAGCTTTTAGGGGGCCATTAAAAACTAGGTTAATTTAGAGAAACCCCAGACTAGCCTGTGCTTCAGAATTCTGGCATTCTTGCTTTGAAAAAGCATTGATTCAGAGGACACAGCCAGTGTTTCCTGAAAACCAAAAAGATTCATATATGACTGCAAACTGTCTGGAAACACCCCTCCCCAAAACTGCTGGAATGGCATTATGGAGTGTTCTGGCATGACTCAAGAGCTGTTTGCAAACAAATCTATTTCTTTACAGGTTCCCTATGTACCATGCAATGTAAACCAGAAATAGTTTGTACATCTTCACTCCAACCTCTTCTGGAGAAAGTCGCTGGTATCTTACTTTTTTAACCTTTCATTATAAACGATGGAATCCAGTTCCAAAAGGTTAGTGGCCCACACTTCCATGTCACAAGACATATAACAGAGAGAAAAATAAATGTTATGTTTTCTATCATTATCATTAACCATCTGCTATCATTAATGTAGACTTTTAATGATCAAAGTCAGGAATTAGGGACTTAGTGAGGATGTACTAAGATGTCTACTTTGCAACAAAAATAACAGAAAATTAGAAAGAATCAAATATAAATGTACTTGCAAATGTAATTATGCTAAATGTTTGCTTTCTGTGACCGATTGCTTACAGAGAGGAACTAGAGCAGAATGGCTCACAACTGTTTTTAGTGTGATAGATGAGCTCTTATAACTAGGGAGTGAGAAAAAAATTCACTACAGAAGAAACACAACTCATCATTGTCAGTGTTTTGGCTCCTTCTTTTGGGCCACGTAACACTCTTCATGTCAATGGGAGTACCCTGAACAGACTGAGAATAGTTTATAAGGCCTTTAGGATTGAGTCTTTTAATAATACAATAAAAAAAAAATCAAAACAAGTGAATTATTGAAGATGCATAGTAGGACCTTCTGATCTCTTTTAACTATACATATCAAAGTCTCCTAGGACTTTTCTGTTTTGTCCAAACTAAGCCTGTTCTGCCCAGCAGTCTGTTGCATCATCTTTTGAAATTCACAGCTGACATTTAAACTAAAAACTTGGTTTCTTTGTATATTTTGCTTTTTATTACAAAAATAATAATGTTGAAAACCTTTTTTCACCTCACTAAAGAAAGGTGTCGTTCAAATGGCCATTATATATGAAATCTGCTTTTTTCATTCTGGAAATCATGATGGTCTTAGAAAGTATCATGCGACTTCTACCTTAAGAAAAAGAGCTTTGACATATCAATTTCTGTTTTAATGGTATCTTGCTAAATGGTGTGTTAAAGCAATTATCCATAAAGGTGATACTATAGAAGAAGGTCTCATATATAGCCAAGGGGACCTACACTGTTATGATTAAAAAAAAAACTAACGTAATAATTATCCACCACTTTATAAGCAGCTGGTGTACTGTAAAGACTGCAGGTAAGCATAACATGACTATGATTGCTCAAATCAATGAGCAAACATACTGCTGTTTTCTAAAAGAGCTGAATGTTATTGAGAAACCAGGCAGGAGCTAGGACTATGAAGGAATTAGACTTATCAAACCCTTTGGTCATGTGGTACTGTGTTGAAGTTATGAGGTCTTCATGTGATAAATAAGGGTACAGCCTAAGCAAGATGCACAACTCTAAATGGCTCTTCAAACCATGTTCATGGAAAGGGTATGGTTGAAAATGATGCCAAGATTCTTAACTTGTCTCACTGGGTCAGATCTTTAGCTAGTCTAACTGGAAAACCTCAGCTGAAGTCAATGTAGCTATGCTGGTTTTACACCTGCTGAAAATATGGCCTACCACTAAACAGGCTCTCCCAATAAGCAGAAATTCAAAGGAAAGAGAATTATTGAAAACTGTCTACCAAGCATAAAGTTTGATTTTTTTCCTTAGAGTTAAGGAGAAGGGAGCACCAATATAATTTGCATATTCCATCACTGCAGAATCTGAGCTTGCCAGCAAAAGATTTACAGCTTTTGTCATCCATGTACTGATGATATTCTATCACTTATTTGGAAATTTTCTTACCAAAAGGTCTCCTATAAATACTGTCCAACATAAAAGAAGGCATAATGCATGAAGGAGAACACCTTCACCCATATTATCACTAAGTTCTATTTTCTAAGTGTAACACCAATAGATCCTGGTTGTCGGCGGGCGGGATCAAACCTGAGACCTCTGGAGCTAAATGCACGAGCCTCTACTGCCTGAGCTAAAAGCCATGGGGCCCTTAGCTAATGATGTAGAGCAGGCTAATTAATCTCTAGTGGTCTTGGTGCCACTAGAGGGGATAGAATACCACACCCAGGAGGTGTGTGGGTTACATAAGTATGATTTATAGTACTGGAGGACACATCTGCAACTTTCCATTGTTGCCCAATCAAATCATATGTCAGTCATGTCAAAACCTGACAAAAATGGCCATCTAATCCTGCTTTATTGTCAGTAGATGGTCATTCTTCTGATCCTCACTTATGCAGTTTCAATTCCTAACGAAGTCCAGTTGAACCCATAGTGTCACTGATATTGATGGGTTCAGTAGCCACAGTCTTTCACCTATTCCAATAAAATGGATATTGGAGACTGAATAGTAATTAACCATCCCTCCAGAATCAAGGAATGTTTTATGAGGCAAGAGTGGACATGTTTTAGAATAATCAGCATCCTCTCCTTAATTAATGAGGCATAGGTAATGTCAGGCAACAATGGCATCAGACCCACAAACTTGCACTGAGAAGCAAAGATGGATAAGGGTTAGAATACCAAATGGTGGGCATAATAGAATACAGAAGATGGTGGCCACTAATCAGAAATCAAATTGAATAGATGTACAGACGTTTTTCAGTCTGGGGCTGGGGGGAGCCCTGTCCTCTGACACAGGAAATATAGTCTTTTTGGACCTAAACTACAGAAGCAGATTGTGAAAAGACCCATAGTTGCAAATGGATAATGATTGCCATAAATGGATTAAGCAACAGAGGGTCCTGTGGCACCTTTAAGACTAACAGAAGTATTGGGAGCATAAACTTTCGTGGGTAAGAACCTCACTTCTTCAGATGCAAGTAATGGAAATTTCCAGAGGCAGGTATAAATCAGTATGGAGATAACGAGGTTAGTTCAATCAGGGAGGGTGAGGTGCTCTGCTAGCAGTTGAGATGTGAACACCAAGGGAAGAGAAACTGCTTCTGTAGTTGGATAGCCATTCACAGTCTTTGTTTAATCCTGATCTGATGGTGTCAAATTTGCAAATGAACTGGAGCTCAGCAGTTTCTCTTTGGAGTCTGGTCCTGAGGTTTTTTTGCTGTAAGATGGCTACCTTTACATCTGCTATTGTGTGGCCAGGGAGGTTGAAGTGTTCTCCTACAGGTTTTTGTATATTGCCATTCCTGATATCTGACTTGTGTCCATTTATCCTCTTGCGTAGTGACTGTCCAGTTTGGCCAATGTACATAGCAGAGGCACATGATGGCATATCATGGCATATATAACATTGGTGGACATGCAGGTGAATGAGCCGGTGATGTTATAGCTGATCTGGTTGGGTCCTGTGATGGTGTTGCTGATGTAGATATGTGGACAGAGTTGGCATCGAGGTTTGTTGCATGGGTTGGTTCCTGAGTTAGAGTTGTTATGGTGCGGTGCGTGGTTGCTGGTGAGAATATGCTTAAGGTTGGCGGGTTGTCTGTGGGCGAGGACTGGCCTGCCTCCCAAGGTCTGTGAAAGTGAGGCATCATTGTCCAGGATGGGTTGTTATCTCCATACTGATTTATACGTGCCTCTGGAAATTTCCATTACTTGCATCTGAAGAAGTGAGGTTCTTACCCACGAAAGCTTATGCTCCCAATACTTCTTTTAGTCTTAAAGGTGCCACAGGACCCTCTGTGCTTTTTACAGATTCAGACTAACACGGCTACCCCTCTGATACATAAATGGATTAGATTCTGGGAGAGAGATTTGAGTAAAAATCAAACACAGGATCAAATTCAGTCCTAGTTTAATCAACTTCATTAAGTAGAGTTTCACCTTTTTATGCCAGAGGTGACTTTGGGACAAAATGTGTCAAATGTGTCGATAGAGAGAACAGATATAAGAAGACACAAGAGGGGTAACAATCAACAGAAGATTGCTAAAAAATTCCCCCTCTTAGATTGAATTATACAATTGTATATTAGTCAGTTAAGCTGTTCCAGGTGAGAAAGGAAGAATGGAATCACTCTCGAGAGCTCAAAATAATGTGGACAGAACAGTAGCATCCTTTCCATTAACTGTAAGGAATTAAGTCTTTAAAATTATGAGTATCGTGAAATAATTTAATTATGTTATCAATAATCAGCATATTATATTGACTATTCTACTATTACAGTAAAAGCTGTATTATCCAGCACTTTACCAACCAGAAAAATCTATACACCAATATTTCTGATCTTCGTTGAAAGTCCAGTTTATAGTTTGGTTTGCGTGGGGCCAGTTTTGGTTTGCGTGGTTTGCGAGGCTCCCAACCTGGCTCCCTGTGGCTCCCTGAAGCAGCAACATGTCCCTACTGCTCTTAGGCGAAGGCGCGGCTAGGCGGCTCTGTGCGCTGCCTCCACAGCTGATGCCCCCACAGCTCTCACTGGCTGCAATTCCTGGCCAATGGGAGCTGCAGAGCCAGCGCTTGGAGCAGGGTGGGGGCCAGTGCACTGAGCCGTGCCTCCGCCTAGGAGAAGCAGGAACATGTTGCCGCTTGTGGGGAGCTACCCGAGGTGAGCACCACCTGGATTTGGCACCCCAAGCCCCCTTCCCCAAGTCCCCTCCCAAAACCAAACTCCCTTTCTTTTAGTTAACCAGAATTTTTGACTTACTGGCACCCCCCCCCCCATTCCCTCAGCATGACAGGTAACAAAGCTTTTACTATAGTACCACATCATTAAGGCTATTCATATGAAAAGGCCATAATCTAATGCAAAAAATTCAAGCCCCATATGCTTTATATACTTGTATATAATAGATCCACAAATTTGATAGCTATAAAAGAAAATAGCTGGAATAACTAAAACCAATGCCCTAGTGTCACACAACTATCTAATTTAATGTTTGTTGTCACCATACAGTACAGATAGCTTGTGGAGAAGATGTCACATGAAAAATTATTTTCTACGTCTTTTCATTTCAACGACCTGGCCTATTGGTACAAATGTACTGTAGAATAATGGTTCTGACTAGCACAGCATTTTGTGACAATACTGTGATTCTAACACTGGAAAAGGGGAAAAAATAGTCCACTTATATGACTGTGAAAGACATACACAGCTTTCTGATTGGATTTACAGTCAGAAATTACAAAATACCATTTTATTTGAGATTATAAAGGCATTTACAGAGACTACCATGAAACTAGACAACTTTCAATCTAAATATTAGAGTGCCTTTAGTTCCAGTTTCAAAGGAGATGATACAAAAAAAAAAAAAAAAAAAAAAACCACACTGAATGAAGAGAGTTAATCTGTTTCTAGATAATTTTATTAAATAATAATGATTTAAAGGAGCCAGCACAGACTTGATGGCTTTTAGAAACTTCTGTTTTTCTATGGAATCATTAAGAATTTGTGCATGATTTTGTAGTATACTCTACAATGAACTATGGATTATTATATTTGACAAGTAGTATGATCGTGGCTGATTTTTACTTTATCTATTCTCTCCTCTTCCTCCCCCGACAGGGCAGTACTAACTTGGCCACCTTGACTTTTGAAAATGATCCTTAAGTGAATGAATATGGCCCAATACTAGATGCCATTTACACTAGTGTAAAGCAACAGTAAATCTGTTCAAACCAAGGGGATTACATTGTTGTAAAAAAACCCTGGGAAATCAGAATCAGTTGGGAAACAATAATTAGTAAAATATTTGTATTTACTTGCCTTAAGTGGACAAGTAATAACCATTGTTATTCTTAGATTTTAAGGCCAGAAGGGACTATTAAGATCATACTGTGTGATCTCCTTCATCGCAGAATCTCACCCTGCAAATTCTGCATCCATCCTATAACTACTATTTGAGGGATAACATTTCTTTAAAAAAGACATCCAGTCTTGATTTAAAGATGTCAAGTGGATGGACCATCTACCACATCCTTAGGTAAGTTGTTCCAATGGTTAAATACCCTTGCTGTTAAAAATGTGTGTCCTACTTTACTCTGAATTTGTACACCCTCACCTTCCAACTACTGGATCTTGTTATGCCTTTTGATGCTAGGTTAAAGAGTCATTTACTATCAGGAACCTCTTCTCCATATAGGCACTAGCAGACTATGCTCAACTGACCTCTTAACTTTCTCTTGTTAGATTGAGCTTCCTCAGTCTCACACTATAAAGGCATGTTTTCCGGACCTTAAATAATTCTTATAGCTCTTTTCTGTAACCTGTTCAGTTTTTCAACATTTTTTTTTTTTTGATGTATGAACATCACAGCTGGATACAGTATTCCACTAATGGTCTCACTCATTCACTATTCCTATTTTATATTCCCCTGCTTATACATACCAGTATCATGATTGCCCTCTTAGATAGAACATCACGCTGGGAGCTCATATTCCATTGTCAGTAGCAGTAATAGCAGTAATACAGTAGTATACTCTACAATGAACTCTATAGTAGTAATATCTACTATTATCCCTAAATCCTTTCAACTGTCACTGCATACCAGGATACTCTCATCCATCTTGTGTGACCTACATTCTTCGTTCCTAGATATATGACCTTACATTTGGCTGTATTAAAATGTATGTTGTACAAATAAGCATCATTTATTATGTGATCCAGGTTGGTCTAGATCACTGACCTCTCCCCATCATTATTTATCATTCTAAATTTTTTTGTCATCTATAAACATTACAGCAATTTTATATTTTTTTCAAGGTCATTGATAACATTGGGCCAAGAACATTTCCCTATGAGACCCCATTGGATGATGATTGACCATTTACAATCACTTCTTGAGATCTATCATTTAATTGGATTTTAATCAATTGAATTTGGGCTAAGTTGATTTTGCATAGCACTATTTTTATTAATCAGCATATCATGTGGGAATAAGTGTAAGACTTACAGAAGTCTAAGTATATTATGTCAATAACTTTATCAAACGTAATCTCAGTAAAAAAATCATATCAAGTTTGCTTGCAAGCACTGATTTTCTATAAAACTATGTTGACTGAGATTAATTATGCTACTATATTTTAATTCCTTACTGATTTGATCCTATACCCATCTTTCCATGATTTTGCCCAGGATTGATGTCACAAAGCTAACCAATAGATAGTTTGCCAGATAATATTTTAAAAGAGTAAATTGGATTATCAGAACATTAGCTTTTTTCCTGTTCTCTGGAACTTCCCCAATGTTCCAGGATTTGTTAAAAATCAACATTAGTAGTTCAGAGAGCTCTTCAACCAATTGCTAATACTCTGAAGTACAAATTATCCATTTTTACCAATATAAACATGTTTAATTGTTGCAGTTTAATATCTCCTTAGTTACCAATGAAATAGAAAATATTTCTTTATTTCTGTAAGATATGAATATAGGGTGACCAGACATCCCGATATTTGGTCAGGACGGATTTTGTCCCGATATCTGCCAGCAGCACTGTGTGTGTGTTTTGTTTTTGGTTTTTTTCCTCAGCCGGGGCAGGACTCAGCTTTTTTTTTGCTCTGCCTTTTCTGCATCTTGAATGACAGTTTTATAATCCTTATCTTATATTATTATACCATTGGTAGGATTTTGTTAGTTCATGATCTATTGAAATAATTCCTTTTTATTTTGCCCTTAATCCTACTGGCCAGAGGTTTTCATGGATACATTTAGTTTCCCTTATCAATTGGCTGCATTTGCTAATTGCCACTTAGTACTCATTGCGATCCACCTACCCATTTCTCTATCTTATACATTTTTTAAATACTTAATTGCTACTTTGAGTTAAGAGTGTTAACAAGTCTTTCTATTAGAAGGTCCCATACCACTACTCATATCATTTCAAAAACTCATCTTTTAAAACATCTCTCCCCATGAGGTTATTTCACATTTCTTGATTAACTATTGGTGAAAACTTTGGGTTGGAGGCTTGGGAAAGGAAAATGTTTAAAGTGAAGAGTTGACTGATAGCCTTGATTTAAATAATATTGCTTTTCTCCATACCCATCAATTTGGCTTGCATGATTTTGTCCACATAAATAATGTAATTATCTGGCATGTGCAAAAACAATGAAAGAATGTGAAAGAAAGAAAGAAATTAAATAAATGTATTAGCAGCAGCCCCCAGAAGAAAGATAATTTTAGAAAGATTTTGAAGACAATTAGTAGGATAAAATTTAGTTTGAAAAATAAAATAAAAGTAATCTTTATGCTACATATGTACAAAATTTTAGATTTGTGTTCTAGGCCTTTTCTTAGATAATTATCAGTTTTATCATTAATGTTGCCATTTTACCCTCTGGTGAACTGGGCCCTCCATGATTAGACATATCAAAATTTGTACTGAACTCTTTGGCACATCTCTAAATTATATGCAATTTATTTAGCCGTTACTGTGTAATTAGGGTCGTAATTTGAGCTATTGAGTTCCATGCATATTATTTATAATTACAATATCAATTTGCAGCTAGCTGATTTTACTAGTATGATTTGAGCATCTGTAATATTTAAATACTATTTTAAAATGACAGTGGTTAAGAGTACCACATTAGGATCCATTTCAGTTAAAATAGATACAATGGCAACCTTTGTAAGACAGCAGATGCAGAAGGATGCAAAAACAGACCCTCACAACCAGCAAGACTGATTTAAAAAAAATAAATCACATTTTGTGATCATGGATTCCAAGGATCAAAGGGACCACTATGATCTGACCTCCTGTATAAACACGGACAATAGAATTTCCCCCAAATGATTCCTAGAACATATCTTTTAGAAAAAAAACAAACAAATTTGATTTTAAAATTGTCAGTGATGGATATTCCACCATGAGTTTTGATACATTCTTCCAATGGATAGTTAGTTTCACTGTTAAAAAACACGCCTTATTTCAGTCTGAATTAGTCTAGCTTCAACTTCCAGCCATTGAATCATGTTGTACTTCTGCTAAATTGAAGAGCTCATTAGTAAATATTTGTTCCCCAGGTAGATACTTATAATAAAGTCACCCTTTAACCTTCTCTTTAATAAGCTAAATAGACTGAGCTCTTTGAATCTATCACTATAAGGCATGGTTTCTAATACTTTCATTGTCTGGCTATGCTGGAGGAAGGACAGGAAACACTGGATGTGATATAATTAGACTGCAACTTTATTCCTAAATGTCTCCTCCGCCTACCTCCCAGTGTTTCCCGCCCGGCCGCCACCAAACAGTTGTTTGTATGCTTGGGGAGGGAGGGAAGGAATGGGAATGTGGCGCGCTCAGGGGAGAAGGCGGGGAAGAGGTGGGGCCGGGGTGGGGATTTGGGGAAGAAGTTGGAATAGGGGCAGGGAGGGGGCGGAGTTGGGGCTGGGACTTTGGGGAAGGAGTTGGAATGGGGGCGGGGAAGAGGCGGGGCCTCATGGAAGGGGTGGAGTGGGGCGGGGCCGTGGTCAAGCATCCACGGAAAAGAGGGGAAGTTGGCACCTATGACCTCACCCCTGTTCCATGTCTGCCTCAGCTAAACCTCCAACCCACTGTGAGGAAGGAGGAAGACCCCACCTCACCTTGTGGTGGGGTCTTTTTCCCTGGCCAATCTGTGAGGGAAAAAGTCCTTCCTTCCCAGCCCCCAGAGAAAGAAATGACTAGCATAATGTCCACAGCAGATCATGACAAAACTTGGCATGTAACTACTTCCATGGGAGGGAAAGGAATTTTCCTGCACCAGGTAGACCTAAATAGCCCCTTTTCTCTTCCGCTCACCTAGGAGGGCCGGCTCAGCTTCCTCATGCTGACTGGGTATGAAGCTGCTGCAGCAAGTCACTTTGGCTCGCTAGACCTTAAGGAGGCCACATCCTTTTTCTACAAGTCGGACAATGGTCCCCACCACTTAATGTTCAGTGAGGTCATTCTCATGGCTCTTCTCTGAACCCTCTACAATCAGGGCTAGCTCCAGGCACCAGCTTAACAAGCAGGTGCCTGGGGCGGCCCAGGGAGAGGGGCTGCACCTGAGGCAATTTGGGGGAGGCAGGTCCCTCACTCCCTCTAGGATCAAGGGATCATTTTTTTTTTTTTTTTTTGCTTGGGGCGGCAGAAATGCTGGAGCCAGCCCTGTCTACAATGTATCAACTAAAACTAGACACAGTATGTCAACAGCCCTTACACCAGTGTCAAATATAGAGGTAAAATTAGCCTCTCTGCTCCTATTTGAGATCCCCATGTTGATGCATCCCAAGATCACATTAGTTCTTTTGGCCAGAGCATCACACTAGGAGCTCATATTCAGATGAAAGAACAGGAGTACTTGTGGCACCTTAGAGACTAACAAATTTATTTCAGCATAAGCTTTCATGGGCTACAGCTCACTTCTTCAGATGCATAAAGTGAAACACACAGACAGAAAATATTTATACATACAGAGAACATGAAAAGGTGGAAGTATGCATACCAATTGTAAGAGACCAATCAATTGAGATGAGCTATCAGTAGCAGCAGAAGAAAAAACTTTGAAGTGATAATCGAGATGACCCATAGAAGGTTTGAGGAGAACTTAACATGGGGGAAAAAAAATTCAATTAGTGTAATGACCCAACCATTCCCAGCCTCCGTTTAGACCTAAGTTAATTGTGTCTAATTTGCATATTAATTCAAGTTCAGCAGTCTGTCTTTGGAGTCTGTTTTTGACGTTTTTTTGTTGCAAAACTGACACCTTCAAGTCTGTCACTGAGTGATTAGAGAAGCTGAAGTGTTCTCCCACTGGTTTTTGAATGTTATGATTCCTGATGTCAGATTTGTATACATTTATTCTTTTGCGTAGAGACTGTCCAGTTTGGCCAATGTACATGGCAGAGGGGCATTGCTGGCACATGATGGCATATATCACATTGATAGATGTGCAGGTGAACGAGCCCCTGATGGTGTGGCTGATGTGGTTAGGTCCTATGATGGTGTCATTTGAATAGATATGTGGACAGAGCTGGCATCGGGCTTTGTTGCAAGGATAGTTTCCTGGGTTAGTGTTTTTGTTGTATGGTGTGCGGTTGCTGGTGAGTATTTGCTTAAGGTTGGGAGGCTGTCTGTAAGCGAGGACTGGTCTGTCTCCCAAGATCTGTGAGAGTGAAGGATCATCTTTCAGGATAGGTTGTAGATCTTTGATGATGCACTGGAGAGGTTTCAGTTGGGGGCTGAAAGAAGCGGCTAGAGGCGTTCTGTTATTTTCTTTGTTGTGCCTGTCCTGTAGTAGGTGGCTTCTGGGTATTCTTCTGGCTCTGTCAGTCTGTTTTTTCACTTCAGCAGGTGTGTATTGTAGTTTTAAGAATACTTGATAGAGATCTTGTAGGTGTTTATTTCTGTCTGAGGGATTGGAGCAAATGCAGTTGTATGTTAGAGCTTGGCTGTAGACAATGGATCATGTGGTGTGTCCTGGACGGAAGCTGGTGGCTTTAGGTAAGTATAGCGGTCAGTGGGTTTCCGGTATAGGGTGGTGTTTATGTGACCAGTGTTTATTAGCACAGTAGTGTCTAGGAAATGAACCGCTTGTGTGGATTGGTCTAGGCTGAGGTTGATGGTCGGATGGAAATTGTTAAAATCATGGTGGAATTCCTCAAGGACTTCTTTCCCATGGGCCCAGATGATAAAGATATTATCAATGTAGCACAAGTAGAGTAGGGGCGTTAGGGGACGAGAGCTAAGGAAGCATTGTTCTAAATCAGCCATAAAGATGTTGGCATACTCAGATGATTATCCACCATGACTCTCAGATCTTTTTCAGAGTCACCATTTACTAGGATGCAATCCCCCATCCTGTAAGTTTGGCCTATACTTTTTGTTCCTACATGTATACATTTACAGTTAGCCATATTAAAACATACATTGTTTGCTTGCAATCCAGATCACTCTATATCAGTGACCTGTCCACTTCATTGTTTATCATTCTCCCAATTTTTGGGGCATCTGCAAACTTCATCAGTGGTGATTTTATGTTTATTTTCAGGTCACGGATAAAAATGTTAATAGCGTAGGACCAAGAACTAATCCCTGCAGGACTCCACTGGAAACACAACCACTTGATGACATTTTCATTATTTTATACCAAAACAAAAGAAAGGAATAGTTGTTTCAAAGAACAAATTTTCATGAGGTCAAAATATGAAAACGTTATAACAGCACATAATATTGCCTTCCCCCCCATGAATAAAAATTCACTTAACAAAATTTGGAAAAACAAATCTCCGCCTTCATTGCTAGTTTCTTATGGAAAATCAGTCTTTACAATCTCTGCAACTTACTCAGGCTTCTGCAATGTGGAAATGAGATTTTTTAAAAATGTATTGGGCTTCAAAGCAGACAATGAGCTTCAGAGAATGCTTATCAATCTATGTGGTTTGCGAGCACCCATGGATAAAGAAGGTTCTGCCACTCAGAAAAATGAGACTATAAAATAAGAGTAGTCATTGTAACTGAATTCATTAGCCAGGTCTGTGGATTTCCCTTCTACACAGAGCCCACCCATGTTGCTGTTTGTGATCCATAAGTCTCTGTCTGAGAGCAGAGAACAATCTATTCTACCAAAGTAGGCCCTGAAGTCTGGCATCTGCATGAGCCAACCAATCAAAAGAAGCAGTTAGAAGGAAAGTGTAGAGGCTACAATAAACTAAAAGATAGGGAACTGAAGATAGGAATTGGAGAGAATGAATATAAGAAAGAGGAGAATGACAAAGGAGGAAAATAACTAGACATTAGAGAAGAAATGAGGGGAAATTATCCATTCCTGAAGAGTGAATAATCTGTGTGGAGGTGTGTGTATAGCTCCCATTATTGGATGAATACACTTAAATGTACACAAAATTATGGATCCCACCCCAGAATGTCCTTCTAGAGCACCTGTTGCAGATGGCCTACACAGTAGCATCTCAATAGGTTTTTTGCAGTGGAGGCAAAAATCAGGAAACTTCGAACTTGCAGATCCCCTCTGCCAATGGATTTTCTGTCATTCATATATAGTTAAATGGATATGGCATCCAAAATTTGGCTTTAGTTCCATAAATATTATTTTTAAATATACTTTTATATTAACATCTATGATTTCTGAATATTTTCAATATAACAAAGAGAATCTACTTTTTTGATAATTTCTCCCAGTGGTATTTCAGGCTAAGTACATTACTTTGATTAATGGGCCCATGTTGAATTTTCCTGTTACTCTGGTGAAGTGAAAGAAATGCAATTTGGTTTGGTCCCATTTGCAAAAGCATAGACAAAGATGTCACTTTTAACTACTGCAGAACCAAAACATGAATGGAAATTCAATTAAGTTTGTTGAAGATGAGCATTAAAGCTTGCTCAGCACCAAATTTTATACAGCACATGTGGCCAAAAATGGACAAAACATAACAGTGGAAAAGGACTATGAAGTACTGGAGGGCTCTGAAGACATGATATTTTGTGAAACTATGAACTGGATGAGGCTGGAAGTTTTAGTAGAATGATTTATGGGGAACCCCTTTCTTTTATTTCCTCAGGCTTCCTAACTGAGCAGGGAAACTGCAAAATACTTTTGTCATCCTTGAGACCTAACATTCCAAAAACTAGAAAGAGTGTGAAGAGAAACAAAGGGGAAAAAAGGCATGAAGAAACAATGTCATTAGTACCCCCCTCCCCAACCCTCATTAATAATTTCAGTTTTTATTCACTGTGGGGAGCAAAGGACAGACTGGAGAAGATGGCCATGCATTTACAACTCCCAGTGTCTGGCCAAATGAGTGTCTGAAACAATTTAATCTTCTCTATTAAAATAGAACAGATTAATATCAGGTCAGCACTTGTTAGGTTTCTCAGTTGAATTCCCCGCACAGAACAACTGGTGCAAATAATGAGGTATCTCTACTGAAATAAACAGTGCTAGTCCCGATTTGCACCACAAAAGATTTGGCCTTCTAAAAAATAAGGTTGCCTGCTATACAACCACAAAGGCATTCTGCAACAACAACAAAATGGTTGTGAAAAAAATATTCCAAATGTGAACTCAGTGCAGAGCAAGTGTTGTTTTCCTGAGTCTTCAAACAACCTGAAACAGTAGCTCAAAATAATATATTAATTACTTCTTTCATGTTAATTTGTCAACTTTGAAGTCTAATGATAATTGAAATGTCAATATTATTAATTATGTCACTGATTATCACTTTTATCAGGAATATCCAGATATTTTGCTTATCCCTCAGTCTCTAATCATCTCCCATACCTACTCAGGTTCCAAAAGTCCCAATGTCCACTACCCAACTGGCAAAACCTTCGGCTTCCTCTCAGAAAACTTCTAATATGCAGCTCTAGATTATCAACAATCCAGCTACATATTTAAAAATATACATGAAGGAACAGGATAATATTGAATTGAATCAAATAACACAAGGGCTACTGAACTAATTGTAATTATTAATTTCAATATTCAATTCAATAAAAAACCCTCAATTTTTAAAAAGCATCTTTGCTGCTGAAGACGTTCCAGCAAGCAGCAATGGAGTGCAATAAATGCAGACCTTTTGATGCAGATTGCAGGTCAAGCTTGCTGCAAAGTACATTGGGCCCTGATTACAGCAAGCATTGACTACAATACAAATACGTTTCTTATGCTTATGACTAGCTTTTGTGCTGAGGAAAAATGTTAAGTGGTGTTTGTACCCTTGACACAATATGAATTGAGATTAGGATAAGCTTCTGTCTGTGTGAGTATAACAAGAACATTAACATTAAACAGCATTGTTTACAACTGGACATGCAATAAGGTACCTGAATGTTAAAGGTTGCTATCAGTTTAATTTAAGAGAAAGGAAGAGGCAGTCATTCCATAGTTCTATTATGTTAAACCTATTTTTAAATCCTTCCCTTCTCTTTTTCCTCAGGTATGACTAAGGTACTTGTCACGCTGGAATCTAATCCACTAATTTAGGCAAATGGAACCTAAGTAAAGGAACTCATGTTCATCCAATTTTATGATATTTGTGTCCTAGTTACCAGATACGCTAACAGAGGGCAGTTGGTGTAACAAAGAAACATTAAAAGAGTACTTAACATTTTAAACACTACACATTACAAAGAAGTACTCTGTGCACTCAAACTATGGTAATTAGGAAAAAATAGACTTTGCAATTCTGAATTCGTGGCAAAATTTTGGCTCCATTGAAGTCAATGGGAGTTTTGCATTTACTTATATGGACACAGGATATTTTGAATATATAAATAAATACGGGGCAATCTGTATAGTAATCTACATACAGAATTTAAGACCCTTATTCCAATTTAGGCTACTTTATGTTACCTAAAAGGGCTAGAGGTCAAAGGTGCCTTTCATAGGGTTGAAGGCCAGAAAGGACCATTGTGATAATCTAGTCTAATCTCCGGAATAACACAGACCATAGAACTTCCCCAAAATAATTCCTAGAGCATATCTTTTAGAAAAAAAATCTATTTTGATTTTAAATTTTTTCAGGGATGGAGAATCCACCACAATCCTTGGTTCCAGTGGTTTGTGGTTGTTCCAGTGGTTACTTACTTTCACTGTTAAAAAATTTAACACATAATTTCTAGACTGAATTTGTCTAGCTTGAACTTCCAGCATTGGATGTTGTTATACCATTCTCTGCTAGACTGAAGAGCTCATTATTAAATATTTCTTCCCCAAGTAGGTACTTACAGACTGAGATCAAGTCATCCTTTACTTTCTCTTTGCTACACTCCTTGAATCTCTCACTATAAGGCAGCTTTTGTAATCCTTTAATCATCCTTGTGTCTCTTCTCTGAACCCTCTCCAATTTATCAACATCCTTCTTGAATTGTGGACACGAGAACTGGACACAGGATTCCAGCAGTGGTCACACTAGTGCTAAACACAAAGGTACAATAACTTTTCTACTCCTACTCAAGAGTTCCTGTTTATGAATCCAAAGACTGCGTTAGCTCTTTTGGCCACAGAATCACACTGGGAGCTCATGTTCATCTGATTATCCACTGCAACACCGAAGTCACTGCTTCTCAGGACAGAGTCCCCCGTCCTGTAGGTATGGCCTACAATCTTTGTTCCTAGATGCATTCTATTTACATTTAACCATATTAAAACACATATTGTTTGCTTGTGCCCAGTTTACCAGGTGATCCAGATTGCTCTGTATCAGTGACCTATCCTCTTCATTATTTACTAATGTTCCAATTTTGTGTGTTGTCTGCAACTTTATCAGTGAGGATTTTATGTTTTCTTCCAGATCATTAATACAAATGTTAAACAGCATAGGGCGAATAACTGGTCCATATGGGACTCCATTTGAAATGCATCTGTTCAATGATGATTCCCCATTTACATTTTGAGACCTATCAGTTAGCCTGCTTTTAAATGCCCTGGAACTGACTAGGGAGGAAAGGATTCCCTGATGCATGCATTGTGTAAGACAGCCAAATATTCCTTGCAAGGACCCTTCACAAGCTCTGGCTTACGTGGCATGCTGGGGACAGAAAGTGTGTCTTTGGGGTGAAGCTGCAGTGATTCTGGGCTGTGCTGTAGCAGGAACCTGCCATAACATAGACAGGTCTTCAGGGATGTCTACATTATATCAGGGGCTGTTCCTCCTCCTTGAGCATCGGGGTTCAGAAGATCACAAAGGTGGCTTAAAGATACCATATAATCCGCTCCCATTCCTTTTCCCCCCACAGACATTAGGCTGCGAGTTCTGTGCTGCTTCTCTTACAATCTCATCCGCAATATTTCTATACGTTTGAACCTCTGGCTTGCTTATCTGACCATGAAACAGGGTTTTATTGTGATTATATATAAAATGGCATGTGGAAGAAGGATGATGTGTAATACTGTTGGTCCACTGTCAAAACTGCAACATTTCAGACTAGTCTAAACAGGGATCTTAAAACATCACCATACTTTGCCAACATGGCATAAAATTTTAGCAATATTTCTCTTTCCACTAGTGTTATCAAGAGAATTGAATCACCCAGGGGAATTAAAAACATGATCGAAAATATGGACTATTTAAGCAATGTTTACTTCTTTTAGTAGTGGAAAGATCTTTGAAACTCAGAGGCATGATCCTCCCTCTTTCCTTTGTGCACAGAACAGAAAACTCTGTTAAAAAGTAAGGTATATTTCTCTCTCAGCCAACATCATAAGGAATGCAACCCACATATATTTCTCCTCTAATGCTTTAAAACAGTGTGCCTAGCCATGCTGTCCAGCTTTCTATTGTTGCCTTTAAATCTTCCAGAACTCTAGGGCTTCCTTGTCTTTGAATTACTAAAAGATTAGGTATAATTTTTCTTGGGCAGGGGTCTCAGTTAGAATATATTTTAAAAGAGTTGATCTCATAGACCACTCCACAACCATACATGAACACAAAGAACACCTCTCCTCTATTCATGACTGCATAACATCATGGGGCAACTACAGCAATTTCTTACATGGAAAAAAGGAATAAATATCTTTTAATGAAATTTAGCAATTGAAAATAAGGAGAATCCAGGCCCATGTGATTAGACAGTTCTTTATGGACCACAAATACTCCTTGGACTAACGGTAGTCCACGGACTAGTGTGAGAATGTCTGTTCTAAGATTTCTAAGCCACACCGGGCACTCTGGTGCTGCAACAAAACTCCAGAGCAGAACTAAATATGAAATAAGCAGCAGTTGGCCACAACATGTCTGGAAATTTCAAGGTATGTATACAACCGCATCTGCTCCAACCCCTCAGACAGAGACCAACACCTACAAAATCTTCACCAAGCATTTTCAAAACTACGATACCCGCATAAGGAAATAAGGAAACAGATCAACAGAGCCAGACATGTACCCAGAAGCCTCCTACTGCAAAACAAGCCCAAGAAAGAAACCAACAGAACTCCACTGGCCATCACATACAGTCCCCAGCTAAAACCTCTCCAACACATAATCAGTGATCTACAACCCATCCTGGACAACGATCCCTCACTTTCACAGGCTTTGGGTGCAGGCCAGTCCTCGCCCACAGACAACCCGCCAACCTGAAGCATATTCTCACCAGTAACTACACATCGCACCATAGTAACTCTAACTCAGGAACCAATCCATGCAACAAACCTCAATGCCAACTCTGCCCACATATCTACACCAGCGACACCATCACAGGAACTAACCAGATCAGCTGCACCATCACCGGTTCATTCACCTGCATGTCCACCAATGTAATATATGCCATCATATGCCAACAATGCCCCTCTGCTATGTACATTGGCCAAACTGGACAGTCCCTACGTAAAAGGATAAATGGACACAAATCAGATATTAGGAATGGCAATATACAAAAACCTGTAGGAGAACACTTCAATCTCCCTGGACACACAATAGCAGATTTAAAGGTAGCCATCCTGCAGCAAAAAAACTTCAGGACCAGACTTCAAAGAGAAACTGCTGAGCTTCAGTTCATCTGCAAATTTGACACCAACAGATCAGGATTAAACAGAGACTGTGAATGGCTAGCCAACTACAAAAGCAGTTTCTCCTCCCTTGGTGTTCACACCTCAACTGCTAGAAGAGGGCCTCATCCCCCCGATTGAACTAACCTCATTATCTCTAGCCTGACTCACTCTTGCTTGCATATTTATACCTGCCGCTGGAAATTTCCACTACATGCATCCGACGAAGTGGGTATTCACCCACGAAAGCTCATGATCCAATACGTCTTTTAGTCTATAAGGTGCCACAGGACTCTTCTCTGCTTTTACGATCCAGACTAACATGGCTACCCCTTTAATACTAAGGTGTGTATTGTAGTTGCAGATCTGGATAGTGATGAAATCCCCTTCTGCTACAGCAAAGATGACGTCCATTATGTTTTATTATTTGAGAAATAGTATGTGGTCTAATTAAAGGCTATAATTATGCAATGGGAACAATCTTAATTTTGGTATTTCCTGAATTGTGAGTGCTTAACTATACAACCTTAATGCTGCAGCAACTTTGCTTTATTATTATTATTTATTTGTATTTCCAACCATAGGAACCTTAGTCATAGACCAGGACCCATCATGCAAGGTGCTATACAAACACAGAACAAAAAGACAGTCCCATAGAGTTACAATGTTAGTATAAGACAAGAGACAACAGATAGCTATAAGACAGATCAATGGGAAAGTACAAGGAAATAGTGAGACAATATTGGTCAACAAGATAGGAATTGACCTCAGTATATGAGAAGTCTTGCTGTTGTCAAGAGTTCTGAAGGCCCCACAAAAAAGGAGAGTTTTAAAGAGGGATTTGAAGGAGGATAATGAGTTACTTTTGCAGATGTTTCTCCCAAGCATGATTAGCAGCATGGGAGAAAGTACAAAGGTGCTTGTTTGAAAATTTAAGAAGCTGACAACAGAGACTGGCATTCCTGGATTGATCAGAGACAGGAGTCAACTTTACGATACTAAGCCCTGGTCTACACTTGGGAGGGGGTGGGGGGAGAATCAATCTAAGTTACGCAACTTCAGCTACGTGAATAATGTAACTGAAGTCAACATACTTATATCGACTTACCGTGGTGTCTTCACTGCAGCGAGTCGACTGCTGCTGCTCCCCCATTGACTCTTCCTGCGCCTCTCATGGCGCTGGAGTACAGGAGTTGACGGGAGAGCACTCAGGGGTTGATTTATCATGTCTAGACTAGACGCAATAATTCGATCCCCGCTGGATTGATCGCTGCCTGCCAATCCGGCGAGTAGTGTAGACATACCCTAAGTGAAAGGGTGGGAATAGGCCTGAAAGTGAAGACAAGTAGCTTATGTTTTATACAAGAGAGAAGAGGAGGCCAGTGAAGGGATATAAAGCGAGGGGTAACATGGTCAAAGAGATAGGCTAGGAAAATGATCTTTGCAGCAGCATTCTGAAGAGATATGTATAGAACAAGGTTGCATTTGTCAAGGCCAGAGAAAAGGACTTTGCAGTAAGAGAGACATGAGACGATGAATGTCTCAACAAAGAGTTTTAGCAGTGTGGATGGATAGGAAAGGCCATATATTATAGATCTTATCTAGAAAGAATATGCAATACTTAGATGTAACCTGGATGTGAGGACTTAGAGATTTGAGCTGACAATGACATCCAGGTTATGGGTCTTAGTTACATGTAGAATGGTGGTATTATCTACAGTGACCAAGAAAGGGGTAGCAGAGAAGACTTGTGAGTGGGGAATTAAGAGCTCTGTATTAGCCATATTGATCTTGAACTGATGGCTAAATATCTACAAGGAGATGTCAGAAACAGGATAAGATTGTAGTTTGGACAGGAAACAGGTCTGGAACATAGAGGTAGCTCTGCAAATCACCCTCATAGATATGTTAGCTGAATTTGTGTCCAGAGATAAGGTTTAGATGTAGAAGAGAAGTTGATCAACTGACCCCCAGAGAATCCCTACAGAAAGCTGAAGGAGTGATGAGGAGACGCATATTATTTCATTTTAATTATATGCACAATTGGTCAAACCGCTCATATAATACCAAAATAATAATAATAATTATTCTCACTAATATTTGGTTAGTGAATTCTTGACCCTTAGTCTCTGGATTAATTAGTGCCTGAACATAGCTTGCTTGTTTAACCTGAGCATTGCTAAATGAGTAGCACAGCCTCAAATTATAGTGCCTTATTTCCTTTGTTGCTTAACATTTATTTTACTTACTGCATCTTCCATATTCCAGACGCCACAGTGATGAGTAACTGATAATTGGTTGCAATGACATATGATATAAGATGTGAGATATTTCATATAGGATGGTATTAAAGATTAGGCTATAAAATATACTAGCCAAGTTTTAATTGGAATTGACATTAAATCATGTATGGAAAGGAAGTAAGATATTACAGAAAAAAAACATTGACAGGAGAGGAAGAGAAGTAATTTAATATTTCACATCTCATTTTAAATGCATTTTACAAAATGTTGCAAATTCACCAGGCACTTGATGTCCTAAGCATAAATACTCAACCTAAGACAGAAATAAGTTCCAAACATAAAACTTTGCTCTTCCAAAATATTATTTGCAAAGCTTCTAAAAACATGATATGATTTTTAGAGAAAACCACAAAACAGATTTTGGATGTAATATGCTTAATAGACCAGAGGTAATACAATGTCTTTTGGGGGTCCCCGGGATCAGATATAATTTTTATCAGAGGGTATACTGATGAATAAGAGTGAGGGCCAAAGCTGAACAGCACAGAAAATTAACTGCATCTGTGGAGGAATCAAAGAAATCCTTAAAATAGTGAACCCTTAATTTGGTACAGAAAATAAACTAAGTGCACCATACTGTATGTGGACAATTGGTGAAGTGCTTATTTGCGGTTAATAGATTTTTAAAGCCAATGCCATTCCTTTTTTATAAACTTACCAGAACGTTTTGATTAGTGGAAAATCCATTACTCATATGACAAGAGAACAACTGACTTTCCAATGCAGCTGCTGCAGCATGCTACATCTATTTGTGTACTATAAGTATATTGGCTCTATTATAAATCTTCTTAATAATAATCTCCTCCAAAACTTTCCACTGTGTAGTTTTCAGAGAAACATTACAGTAAACAGCACAAGATTTACAGCGTGGTTGGTTGACCGATTTCTATAAACCAGTCATTGGTTGCTCTTAATAATGAACATCTGAAGAATTTCTGCTAAGACAAAGGATACATGGGTACGGTCAGCATTACATGTTACTATGAATCTACATTTTAAAAAAATCTAGGAAGCTAAATTTCTGAGAGGAAAAAAAAACGAAAAAAGAAAAAGCTGGTATTTGTACCATAGAATTAGATACATTTCTGAACTATTTTGGACCTAAATTATATGTATCTAGTTGGAGCTGGGCTGCTACTGCAAAAAAAACATCTTCACATGTTCTTCTCCAAAGCCCATTAGGTTCCATTGACTCCAAAGAATTTTGGATCCAGTTCTAAATGAATTTGTACTTACTATGCTCAGACATTTTTTATGGTCGTTTTCAATAGAGATGCAGTGAATGAATTCACTGGCTGGAATTTTAAGCTACTATAGAATTTTCACAAAAAGTGAACTTTGAATTGTAAGTATTTGCACAGGAAATCTGATTCTAAGAATAATGCTCATCCAATCACAGATTAGAAACATAGTATGTGATCTACATTTGTAATCCAAACAGCTCAAATTTAGGCTATGGCATATCCACAAGGAACTTTTTGTGAAAAAAACAAAGACCAGGTATTAATCATTGAAATTATTTGTCAAATAATTTCAAATACTTCTGAGAAAACTGCAATTTGTTTCATGACAATTTGTAAATGAAAACAAGAAATACTTGTTGCATAAAATATTAATTGGTTAGCAGTAGCTCTAACCAAGATATAGAAGGATCATTGGGTCAGGTCTTATTGTATCCCAAACCGATTCATTCATCTCTACTCAGAGATTAATAATTCTCTCCTTTCCTCAGTAGTAAAATAACAGTTTTTACTGTTTAAGTGGTTTATAGGCCACATATATCCAACTACCAGTAATTCTTAGCTGAGAAAATACCACTGCTTTGACTATCATTTAAATATATTTTGTCACTTGAAACAATTTTTTCTTCCTCTTCCTGCCAACCACATAACTTTGCAATTTCCTTTACCTTCTACATTAGAAGCAGCATAGGCATCTGTAGCTTATGATTGCCAGGATACTTAAACAGGCATCTACTGATCAAAGTGCAAATGAACAGTTTGATTTGTGATCAACATGTAGAAATACCTAGTGACCATTATTTGGTGAGTGACAGTCACAACATATTGGTATACATGATTTTTCTATAAATTCACAAAACAAAAATCACTGTAAAATAACAAAACTGTGAGAAAAGGCACCACAAGGAAATGTGGATATTATGGATCAACCAGTGATTCATAGACACTAAAAACACAGAAGTTTTGGGTAACCTACATATTGGAGTCTTAGGCTACGTCTTCAATACCCGCCTGAATCGGTGGGTAGAAATCGATCTCTCGGGGATCAAATTATCGTGTCTCGTCGGGACACGACAATCGATCCCCGAATTGATGGTTGTACTCCACCAGTGCAGGTAGGAGTAAGTGCCGTTGATGGGGGAGCCGCGGAGGTCAATTTGTCACCGTCCTCACAGCTGGGTAAGTCGGCTCGGGTATGTTGAATTCAGCTACGCTATTCATGTAGCTGAATTAGCGTATCTTAAATCGACCCCCTCCCCCATAGTGAAGACGTAGCCCTAGGGCTCGATTGGGAATTTTCTACTCTATGGGTATGTCTACACTACGGGATAAATCCGAATTTATATAATTCGAATTTTGGAAACAGATTGTATAAAGTTGAATTTATGCGGCAACACTAAGCACATTAGTTCGGTGGTGTGCGTCCATGTACCGGGGCTAGCGTCGATTTCTGGAGCACTGCACTGTGGGTAGCTATCCCATAGCTATCCCATAGTTCCTGCAGTCTCCTCCGCCCATTGGAATTCTGGGTTGAGATCCCAATGCCTGATGGGGCCAAAAACATTGTTGCGGGTGGTTCTGGGTATATCCTTCCCCCTCTCCAGGGAAGCAATGGCAGACAACCGTTTCACGCCTTTTTCCTGGGTGAATAGTGCAGACGCCATACCACAGCAAGCATGGAGCCTGCTCAGCTCAAGACAGCAGTCATGAACATTGTAAACACCTCGTGCGTTATCATGCAGTTTATGCTGAACCAGAACCTGCAAAACCAGGCGGCGAGGAGTAGGCTATGGCAGCGCGGTGGCGAGAGTGATGAGGATATGGACATGGAATTCTATCAAACCGCGGGACCCGGTGCTTTGGAGATCATGCTGTTAATGGGGCAGGTTATAGCCATGGAACGCCGATTCTGGGCCCAGGAAACAAGCACAGACTGGTGGGACGGCATAGTGTTGCAGGTGTGGGATGATTCCCAGTGGCTGCGAAACTTTCGCATGCGTAAGGGTACTTTCTTGGAACTTTGTGACTTGCTTTCCCCTGCCCTGAAGCACCAGAATACTAAGATGAGAGAAGCCCTCACAGTTGAGAAGCGAGTGGCGATAGCCCTGTGGAAGCTTGCAACGCCAGACAGCTACCGGTCAGTCGGGAATCAATTTGGAGTGGACAAATCTGCTGTGGGGGCTGCTGTGATGCAAGTAGCCAAAGCAATCACTGAGGTGCTGCTATGAAAGGTAGTGACTCTGGGAAATGTGCAGGTCATAGTGGATGGCTTTGCTGCAATGGGATTCTCTAACTGTGGTGGGGCGAAAGATGGAACCCATATCCCTATCTTGGCACCAGGGTACCCAGTACATAAACCGCAAGGGGTACTTTTCAATAGTGCTGCAAGCACTTGTGGATCACAAGGGACGTTTCACCAACATCAACGTGGGATGGCTGGGAAGGGTTCATGACGCTCGTGTCTTCAGGAACACTAATCTGTTTAAACGGCTGCAGCAAGGGACTTACTTTCCGGACCAGAAAATAACCGTTGGGGATGTTGAAATGCCAATAGTTATTCTTGGGGACCCAGCCTACCCCTTAATGTCATGGCTCATGAAGCCATACACAGGCAGCCTGGACAGGAGTCAGGAGGTGTTCAACTACAGGCTGAGCAAATGCAGAATGGTGGTAGAATGTGCATTTGGCCGTTTGAAAGGTCACTGGTGATCGTTATTGACTCGCTCAGACCTCAGCCAAACCAATCTCCCTATTGTTATTTCTGCTTGCTGTGTGCTCCACAATCTCTGTGAAAGTAAGGGGGAGACCTTTATGGCGGGGTGGGAGGCTGAGGCAAATCGCCTGGCTGCTGATTACGCACAGCCAGACACCAGGGCGATTAGAAGAGCACACCAGGAAGCACTGTGCATCAGAGAAGCTTTGAAAACCAGTTTCATGACTGGCCAGGCTACAGTGTGAAATTTGTTTGTTTCTCCTTCATGAAAACTCGCCCCTTTTATTGACTCATTCTCTGTAAGGAACCCACCCTTCCCCTTCCCCCAGCTTGCTTTCAAAGGAAATAAAGTCACTATCATTTAAAAATCATGTATTCTTTATTAATTGATTATAAATGTAGGGAGAGAACCGACAAGGTAATCTGGGTGAGGTTTGGGAGGAGGATAGGAGGGAAGTAAAAGGCCATTGAAAAAAATTCAATATAATGACAGCCTTTTGGTTGGGCTGTCCACTGGGGTGGAGTGGGAGGGTGCACGGAGCCTCCCCCGAGCGTTATTACACGTCTGGGTGAGGAGAATATGGAACATGATGAGGGGGAGGGAGGTTATACAGCGGCTGCAGCAGCAGTCTGTTATCCTGCTGCCGTTCCTGAAGCTCCACGAGACGCCAGAGCATGTCTGTTTGATCACGCAACAGCCCCAGCATTGCAGCCTGCCACTTCTCATCTCGAGTGTCCCTCATGACCTCACGTTCACTGGCATCTTTTCTAAATTTAGATACCATGTCCTTCCACTCATTCAAATGAGCTCTTTCATTGTGGGTGCATTCCATTATTTCCATGAACATCTCGTCTCACGTCCTCTTCCTCCACCGCCTTATCTGAGATAGCCTTCGGGACGTAGGAGGGAGGCTTGAAAAATTTGCAGCTGCTGGAGGGAGGGTTGAAAAAAAGGAGAGAAGTTTTTAAAATGATACATTTTACAGAGCAATGCTTATACTCTTTCATGGTGAACAACACTATTCACATTACATAGCACATGTGATTTCAGTACAAGGTCACATTTTCCATCTTAATATTCAGTGCCTGTGGCTTTGGTGTTAGAGGTCACAGACGCAGGTCCGGGCAACAGAATTCAGCTTGCATGCGGCCATGGTAAGCCATTGTCTTTCGGCTTCTGCGCCCTCCTTTCCCACCTACCAAGCAAAGCCCGTTGACTGCTGTGGTTTTCCTGTTAACCTTCAGCAGCAGAAAATAAACTAATCCCCCCACCATCCAATTTTCTGAGATGATCGCTTTATCCCTCCCCGCACCGCATGGCTGGTATCAGGGAAGATCCCTGCAGAAACCAAACTAACCTCCCCGTCCCTCCCTCCCGCCATGAATTACCTGGGATGATCGCTGTACTCCTCCCCCCACCGCAGGGAATATCCCTGCTAGCCAAATGCGAAAAGCTCAGGGCCAATTCCCCGCCCCCCTGCACTTGGCTAACTGCAGGGAAGGATTTCTTTTCAGCCACAGGCAAACAGTCCAGTAGGAATGGCCACCTCTGTCCCCTTAATTAAATTCCCGTATTTCAACCAGGTTACCATCAGTGATATCACTCTCCTGAGGATTACACAGCGAGATAAAGAACGGATGTTGCTTGAATGCCAGCAAACACCGGGACCATACGCTGCCAGGCTTTGTCATGCAATGATCCCAGATTACTTGCTGAAAGCATGGCGTGGTCAAGTGTCCTACCATGGAGGACGGAATAAGGTTGCACTGCCCAGAAACCTTGTGGCAAGGCTTTTGGAGTACCTCCAGGAGAGCTTCATGGAGATGTCCCTGGAGGATTTCCGCTCCATCCCCAGACACGTTAACAGACTTTTCCAGTAGCTGTACTGGCCGCGAATGCATCCCAAGTCCTCAGGGCAAAGTAATCATTAAAAA
>NC_048303.1:62195666-62243958 GCF_013100865.1 Trachemys scripta elegans | reverse complement strand
AAAGCAACAGAGGGTCCTGTGGCACCTTTAAGACTAACAGAAGTACTGGGAGCATAAGCTATCGTGGGTAAGAACCTCACTTCTTCAGATGCAGTGAGGTTCTTACCCACGAAAGCTTATGCTCCCAATACTTCTGTTAGTCTTAAAGGTGCCACAGGACCCTCTGTTGCTTTAATTAGATCTCTTGAATCTTAAGAGTACAGTATGAAGCAAATAATCATAACACAGTCCCTACATGTACCTGGTTACAGAAGGTATACCATTATGGCCTGGGTGCAATCTCGCTGAAAATACTAGATTTGCACCCATTCTCCAGAGCAATAGAATTTGGCCTAATAGGAGTAACGTGTATGCATCTGAATACAGCATTTGGTATTCAAAGTAGTAGAAAAGGAGTAACATTTATCAGTAAATTAGTTGTCATAGAATATTACTATTTTTATATTGAAAACTATGCAGTAACTTTTACTGTTTGAAGGCCTGTTTATGTAGAGATTGGGCAATTTCAAAAAATGGTAATGAAAAAGTATGATTTGCAATGATTTCTAATCAAATTGTAATGATAAAGCCTAGAAGGGATTAAGGGAAAAGATGCTCTTGACAAAAGTAAATGATTTAACTGAGAGAACAGAGTTGCTGAAGACAAGTATAAAACATGACTAGGTAACACCATCCAGTGGTCATCCCCTGTAGCTCATACACACTGCTTCCTTATGGAATACTGTACATCACACTTCCTTTCTGCTGATACATTTGTCATACATGGTCAAAAAGAGTTGATTGCCAGATGAAAGTTGGAGAAAAAAAATGCTCATTTGGACCTTATTTTGCAAAAAGTGAATTTTTAGTTACAGCACATTCAGACACCATTATATCTAAACCAAGAAAGAAAATAGGTAGACAGATAGATTCGAGAGATGCTTGTAATTACCTCTATAAACACACTGAGCTGTATATCTATAATATTTCACTTACAATATGCTTTGTTAAATATTTCTGTCTTCTCAGAATAAGTGAAGACATCTTGTTCAAAAGGAACAGCATTTTACAGTAAACTACCATTTGAATGAAAGCTCTCAGTTTGATTATTCTTTCTCATGAAAGAACTACAGGGAGTAAGGAAATGTTTTTTATGCTTTTCTTCCCAGCTATTTAGAAAACAGAATTTATCAAACAGCAGGCTTTTATGAGGAATTTAAGTAGGGGCTTCTGTACCATTTTTTTGTGATTGTGCTTTCCTTAATTCTGTTGCCATAGAATTTATATATTATCTATCCAGATTACCTTGTATCACAAAAGCCCAGCATGATGTATATATTAATGACTCAGCAATTAGTTTGGTATTAATATGGGGATCTTTGGACATACATAAGTAGGTTGGCTATTCTAAATCCCAGATCCATATTGTCTAAGAACATTGGGAATGGATTTTATATCATTACATCACAAGTTACTAGCACAACCTTGTCTTTTCAATTGGTCTCACACTTTATTCACATCCATTCAGAACTATGTTGTTTGAGACTTAAAAAAAAGCCGTGATAAGCTTTGGAAAAGTTTTTTTTTTTACTTTCAATAATATGAAAACCTCTTTCAGTGCATTGAAAGTATTTCAATCAGTGTTTAGATTTTTATGGGTATAAAGTGTGTAAAAAAGAGCAGTGTTCTTAAACTTTAGGCTTAAGGTTTTGTAACAAATGTGATTTAAACTTCTTTAAAATATACTGAGTGCTCTCTGGGCTTTTCTTTCCAGGGACTCAAAGGGATATGTTCATAATATAACACCCCTAACGCCCAAACCTGCATTGTCTAGGCACAAGTGGAAATGGATTTCGTTTCACTATATCACGAGCTACCAACACAAACCTTGTCATTTTGATTTGTCACACATTTTCTTTTTTTTTTTTTTGTATCTCAGTGGATCTGAGATTCACATCTCCTTAACCCAATGCCATAGACTACTAGTCTGGAACAAAACTTAGTCTCAGTCTTGAATATAATGGAAAAGTTAAAATCACAAAAGAATATGATAATGGCCATGTCTGCTACTATGAGTTCCACACTCTTATGATTAGTAAGTCCTTCTAGTTCATCAACCAAACTTGAATTTCAACCTGCTGCCTCTGTCACTGCTATTGCTGTTTTGCCCAATGGCACGGAGACCATGATAACAAAAGAGAACCTCCCTCCGAAAGCCTTTTTAGCTTCCCTGGGGACAGAAGAAATCACAAAGATGATATGGTGACTTACTTTTTGGCTGCACCTTCTCAGTAGTTAATTGTCTGTCCCTTGTAGCATAGCAAAAGCCAATTTAAAACTTTTCTACTGGTCCTTTCTTTTTGGTAGCCACTGTAATTTTATCATATTTGATAGCACTCCCAAAATACAGAATGTCAGAGGGTGTTAAAAAGTAATAATCTGGAGCAGAACCAGCCTGTGGCAAATGAAAAAGGCCAAATTCTGACCCACAGACACTGAAGCTACTCAAACATGTTTATTCAACAAAAGCATTGAGTCTTCTTTTGTAACCCACTCCACTCTTATTCAAAAACAGGAACCACAGCTCTGCTTTCACATACTAATCCTATACCTACAGACCCCTCAGGGAGAGCTCTTTGATTGTGAAAAGCCTGACCATCACCAGTCCTTCTCCCCTTGATGGCATGTCCCGCACTTTTGGAAATGCTGTTCTAAATAAAAAAGTATGAGGACTAATCTCAATTTATCATTGAGTGTGTAATCAACATATTCTCTTCCTTCTCCCAGAGCCATAATTGTTTTTGATACTATCCTCAGTGGGAACATTGTCATATTTGCATTTTACTTTTTGGTGAATACTCAGGCCTGATCTACACTACAGACTTAGGTGGATGGAAGCTGCCTTAAGTTGACCTAATAATGTGTGCGTCTACACTACCAGGTCCCTTCTGCCAACTTAACTCACCTGTAATGTCAACTTCATTACTCCACCTCCACGAGAGGCATAGCACTTAATTTGATGTTGATGGGTTGATAGAGAGGCAGTGTAGACACAGTGTTATGTAATTCAACTGTAATGGACCCCAGGAGGTGTCACACAATGCTCTGCGGTAACCACTCTGGAGATCGTTTTCAACTCTGCAGCAGTCAGGTACATAGGAAACAGCCCCTCCCCTGTTAAAGCACTGAGAGTTTTGAATTCCCATTTTCTGTTTGATCAGTGTAGAGAGCTCGCCAGCTGATTATGGAGACTCAATACCCCAAATATGGTCCAGCCTGGAGTACATAGGAGGTGGTGGATCTTATTGGTCTGTGAGGAGAAGAATCTGTGCAGGCACAGCTCCGATCCATCTGAAGAAATATAGACATCTATGGAAAGATCGCACGGGGAATGTGGGAGAAGGACTACACCAGGGACATGCAGCAGTGCCACGTGAAAATAAAAGAACTTTGGCAAGCATACCAGAAGACAAGGGAGGTGAATATTCATTCTGGTTCTCCCCAACAGACATGCCACTTTTACAATGAGCTGCATGCGATTCTCAGTGGTGACCCCATCAGTACCCCCAAATGCAGCGAGAACACATTCCAGGAGTCTAAGTCCCAGGCCACTTCAGGCAACAATGAGGAGGATATTCAGGACAAGGAAGAGGAGGAGGAGAATGGGAGACAGGTAAGCGGTGGATCCATTCTCCCTGACAGCCAGGAACTTTTTTTAACCCCTGAGACCAGCTGGTTGCAGGATAGCATAGTGTCCAAACGTGATGCCGAGGAAGGCACCTTTGGTGAGTACACATTTCCAATCAAACTGTTGAGGTTACATGCTCTTATATTTTATGTTTAATCTGAACAAAAAATGAGGTTCAGTGGGTATCTGCTTCCCGATGGCCACTTCAGGTACACAGTGGGTGTGCCCCCAAAAAGACTGTTTATATGCACTGGATGGCTCAGGAATCCTCCATGGAGATCTCTAGGAAACATTCATGGAGGTACTTTGCAATCCTTTGAAGAAGGTTTCTGGGGAGGTCTGCCTTATTTCTTCCACCACAGTAGGACACTTTCCCATGCTATTCCAGTATTAACTCTGCTGGCATTTTTGCGGTACCAGCATAAGGACCAGGTCTGTATAAATAGACTTGCTTTCTCTGCTCCCAATTTTATCAGACTGTTTACCCAAGGTTAACTTACTATCTTGTTCTTTCGGTTTCTTTGTGTGTGTACAATAAAAGCAAACACTTTGTGAAAAAAGGCTTTTTATTTATTCAAATCATGGGGGTATGGTGAGGGTACAGGGAAATTGATGCAATGCAGGGGTATGGGAAGGTACAGTTCAGAGAACCAGTGCACATTACTGTGACTTATTACTGAAATGCGTTTTCAGAGCCTTCCAGAGATGCAGAGCTACTTGCTGAGCTTTTATTGTGCTGGTATCTGGCTGCTCTAAATTAGCTGCCAACATATCTGCCTCCATGCCCCACCCCTGTGGAAACTTCTCTCCCTTTGCCTCACAGATATTATGAAGCAGACAGCATGCAGCAATACCAATGGGGATATTGCTTTCACTGAGGTCTCATCTAGCAAGCAAAGCATACCAGCAACCCTTTAAATGTCCAAAGGCACATTCCACCATCATTCTCCCACTTGCTCAGCCTATTGTTGAACCATTTCTTACTGCTGACCATGTGGCCAGTGTATGACTTCACAAGCCATGGGAGCAAAGGACAGGCTGGGTCTTCCAGGATCACAACTGGCATTTCAACATCATCAATAGTTATTTTGCAGTCTGGAAAGAAAGTCCCTGCTTGCAGCTTTCTGAACAGAACTGTGTTCCTAAAGATGCTCCTGTCATGCACCTTTCTTGACCATCCCACATTGATGTAGATGAAATGTCCCATGTGAGCCACCAGCACTTGCAACACCATTGAAAATATCCCTTACAGTTTATCTATGCTTTGGCAAGGTGGGCTGGTGCCAAGATAGGGATATGCATGCCATCTATCACCCCACCGCAGTTAGGGAACCCCATCATATGAAAACCATCCACTATGTCCTGCATCTTGCCCAGAGTCACTACCCTTCTTAGCAGAAGTTGATTAATGTCTCTGTCCACTTGGATCACAACAGATCCCACTGACTAGTAACAGTCTGGCATTGCAAGCTTCCACAGAGCAATCACCACTCGCTTCTCCACTGTCAGAGAAGGTCTCATTTTAGTGTTGCTGCACTGTAGGGACGGGAAAAGCTCTGAACAAAGTTCTTGGAAAGTGGCCTTCCACATTTGAAAATTCTGCAGCCACTGCTCATCATCCAATAGCTGCATAACAATGCAGTCCCACCAGTTGGTGCTTATTTCCTGGGACCAGAAATGGTGCTCTTCCGTGTTCAGCTGCTGTGTGACTGCCAGCAGCAACTGGGAATTGTTTCATTCTGTGCCTTGCAGCAGGGCTGCTTGTATGACATTGCAATGTTCCGTGGGTCGGCTCCTGTATTGGCACTGGAAATACTGCAGGATAAGGCACAAAATGTTTATAATGCTCAGAACAAGAGTGCACAGCTGAGCAGGGTCCATTGGTGTACGTGTAGCTAAGACAGGGAGGGAGGAAACTACATCATGGGAGGCTGAAGCCATGTTCCCATTGCCCCATGCGAAAATATTTTGGCCACATGAGGCACTGCAAGACCTTGCCAAAACCTCCTGCAGCTAGTTGCACTGTGGGATAGCTACCCATGGTGCACTGCTCTGTGCATCAATGCAAGAGCTGCTAGTGAGGACATACTCCACCCACACAGTGAGTGTGGTGTGGACACACATGGCCCACTCAATTACTGTGGAGGCTGGATATCGACTTACATTAAGTCAGCTTACCTTTGTAGTGTAGACATGCCCTCAGAAGAAAAGCTCAGTTTTTCAGTTATGTCTTCTTTCTGGTTAAAAAAATGCACTAATTTCTTTACCTTTATGTATTTAAATAACATTTTTTTGTTTTTACGTCAGTGTAATTCTTCTCTAATTGTCAATTTTGGCTTCTCTTATCAGTTTTTTACACATTTTTCAAGCTTTGCTTCATGCAGTGATGTTCTTTCACCCCTTTAAAGTTTATATTCTTAGGCCTTGGCTACACTTGCAGCTGTACAGCGCTGTGAGGTAAACCTGTCTTTGTACAGCTGAGTAGGGAAAAGCGCTGCAATCTGTCCACACTGCCAGCTGCCAGCACAGTGGCGTGGCCACACTTGCAACATTTGCAGCTGTGTTGGGAGCAGTGCATTATGGGCAGCTATCCCAGCATTCATGTGGCTGCAATGTGCTTTTCAAAATGGGTGGGGGGTGGATTGTGACGGGGAGTGTGGGAGGAGAGAGTGCTTTTTGGAGCATGTCAGCTCTCTATTTTGCAAGTTCTGAACTCCCAGCCCCCTGCTCATTCATTTACTCATTCAAAGCAAGCTGCAAATTGTTTGCTTTTCTCTGTGGTACGAGCTTTGAAACCGGCACTTCCGCATTCCTGCAGCCGGTCACAACAATGGAGAGGATTGGCCACTTGACAAGGTGTTTAGTACAGCGCTGCAAGCATTTACACTCACACCCGTGAGTTGTAGCCACTCCGCTGCAGCTATTATTCCTCTCGGAGATGTGGAGTACCTGCAGCGGTGTACCCAGGGAGATACAGCGCTGTAAGTGCCCTGCCAGTGTGGACTGGGAGTGAGTTACAGCACTGGGAGAGGCTTTACAGCGCTGTAACTTGCAAGTGTAGCCAAGGCCTCATACTCTTGTAAGCAGAGTCTGAATGAACTGTCCCCTGACAGCTAGTTATGAGCTGTGGAAGAGGATTTCAGGAGCTGATCTTGTTTGCATGGGCACACCCATCCTGTTCAGCATGATGGGAATGCTTGTCCAAATGATCACTTTTGGCTAGTGTTGGATCCCCATACTTCTTGTTATTGGGGCAGGAGTAATAAAGGGTTGTTATCCTTGTTGTGCGAATCAAGGTCAGCGGAACTATGCTTGGCATACTCTGATTGAGGGATTCACCCTCAACTAAATGACACTCGCTAGGCAGGGGACATGGGTTCCAAAGCCCAATGAGTTGAGAGAGGGTGGGGATAGGTACTTGTATCTGGTGGTGTGGGTGTTGTCTAGAGGCCCCATTCACCATTTAGTCCCCCCCTCTCCCTTCCTCCCTCCCCACTGTGTAATAAATGAGATAATTTAGATTCAATTGAGAGTCTTGTTACACACTGCAGAGCTGAAATCACTGATACCTGGGTCTAAGCATTAGAACTGCTTTAGAACAGTGTCTCTGATACAAGAGATTGCCCAGTGTGCACCAGCAGTGAGGCTCCCCATTAACAGCTGAAATCACTGAGAGATGTGTTAAGTGGTGGGACCTGACGACATCCCAGCGGATCAGCGGTCGGCAGGCAGGGCAGCCAGCAGAGAGGCATGGCAATTGGCCAGCAAGGCAGCTGGCGGAGAGGCATGGTGACTGGCCATCAAGGAGGCTGACGAGGAGCAGCAAGCAAGTACCTGGACAACGGAGAGAGTAAGGTGCCGTCTTACCCCGCCTTCCCCAGGGTGGGAGATGAAATCTGCTGATGGACCTCTGAACTTTGGGTCTGCACTGAACAAGGACAGCAACTGTAAGTGAGGTGCGGAGAAGGGACAGGCACATTAAAGGGACTTTTGGTTGCTGGACTTAAGAACCGAGGGAAAAGGATACTGCCCAACTTACTTGGGGGTGGGTCTTTTGCTCATGGTTTTTGTTTATGACCCCTCTTTGGTGTGTTTTCCCAAATTAATGTTGCGTTACTCCCCCCACCCCTTTTATTAAAAGTTTCTTTGCTATACTCAATACTTCCCCTCTTGCAAGCACAGAGTCTGCCTCTTAGAGGCACCCAGGGAGTGGAGTGTAATTGTCGCAGGTCATTGGGTGGGGGCTCGAGCCGGTTTTGTGTTGAATTGTTGAAAAGGAACCCCTAGATACTGGTCCTGGCCCTTGTTGCTGCCAACACTGACTGGCAGAAGGATTACACTCTGCATGTCACATAGCACTTTCCCTTGATATCTTTTATGACGTCTTTCGTTATCTATGTCTGCCTTATTCCCTTTCTAGTATTATTCCCAAGTGCTACACTCATTTCATGAGGTTTGCATTTATTTTCTTTTATAACCCTTCATTTCTCTTCCCTTTCTATATCCCTGATTTCACTATCCCATAAGAACATAAGAACAGCTATACTGGGTCAGACCAACGGTTCATCTCGCCCAGTATTCTGTCTTCTGACTAATGCCAGGTGTCCCTTCATTTTCTGGAATTTTGACATTTTAAATATCAGTAGTCTGATCTTATCCCTTTTAAAAGTAATAAGGCCAGCATTAACCTTCAAATTTACTAGATTATGTTTGTTGTTGTTTGAGTTTTCTCATTCTTGTTATTTAATTATAGACAAGTGCTGTCAACAGTACAATGCACTCCTAGGTGATTTCAAGGGTTAGGGGAGTTTCTCCCCAAATAATATTTGGTCCCTTCTATTTCTCATGAGTGTTATGTTGGTAGCCAAAGACCATGTGTGGTATTTTTCTAAAAAAAGTAGAAGACAATCTGAATTTTTTGGCTATCATCTTCTCTCTTAGTAAAAAATATTCTAAATAACTAAAGCTATCACATTGAACTACACTATCACTACAATAGTAGCAGCTAACATTTCTTTGTAACATGCTCTGGGGAATCAGATTATATTCTGTATTTTTTTATTTGCTAGCTATTTTTCCTGTAAACTGTACATTCACCATTAGGAGTATGGACTAGTTGTTAGTATAAAAGGCTGTTCATAAGCTTCTTATGAAGCTTAATTATCTCCTTTATAAACATTTGAAGGCTGGAAACACCAAGGAGGGAGATGAGCTAATTAGTGTAGTGCATAGGGTAGGGACAAGAGTAATGAGATGAAATTAGGGAAGAAATATTTAAGAAGAAAAAATCTTCCAGTCACAGAACTACTAGCCCGTGAAACTGTGTCAAAAGGAAAAAGGTGGAAAGATTATTGCTTGGGACAATTAAAACTAGTTGGGCTCAGAACCGCTCTAATAAATATACAATAATGCATTGCTGAAAGAAGATTAACCAGATAATCAAATACATCTGTCCCATCTCACATGCTTTTGGTTCTATAATTCTATGAAGCACAATCCAAGCTTCTCATCCTCATGATGCTTTGCAAAGAGAGCTGATGTAAGGAAAGCTTTTTTGGGGCTGTAATGACAAAAATTACCCATTTGGCAGCTTCTAGTCATCAGATACTGCCAGTTGAAGCATTAAGCCTTCTAAGGTACTTCTTGGGCTCTTAACTTTTCTAACCGGTCATTATGTGACTGATAGAGATCTCCAAACACATCATTAAGACTTAAATATTTATCAGTACTTGAAATTTTGTACTGCAGAATCCAAAATGTCATTCATCCATAATTCAAGAGAAGTTTAAGACAACAATTACTGGCTTGCAATAGCCCTTTAATCCATGTGTTGCAGTCCCACATAAGGACTTAAGGTCAGTGCAATTCAAATGAGCTTTATGGGTAATGTAACAATTTGAAAAAATGGAAAGAGCAAAAGCCTTTCAGCTTAATTCTGAGGAAACCAACTATTTACATAACTATGTAATTATTTGTATTGGTGGCTATGGATCACAGTTAGTATGCTATTGGGATGATGTTTGTCCCTAAGGACAGAATATAGATTTCCATTCAAGATACGTTCAGTGGATTGTTGAGAGGTTGGTACATAATTCTACTTAATTCACCATTTCACAAAACAAATTCTTAGACTCAAAGAAAAATGGTTTCTGACCCAAAGCCTAACCTCAATACAAAACCATTTCAGTAATTAAAACGATCATCTCAGAGTGGTCACTGGGCTACACTACGGACTTTAAAAAAAAATTCATTCAGAAAGGAAAAATATATCTAAGCTTGATATTTGGTTTTCTGCATTTCTGTAGTACTCAGGAAACCTTGCTATGCTGTTTGATGCACAACTTTAAACAGGAAAAAGAAGTAGCCTGAGGACTTATGTGATGGTAACTATAATCAAATCATATGCATAGGATAAGAGAAAAGTAGTATTATTTGTGACTTGCAAGACATTAGTTACCTGCACCATAATTTTGAAATACAGTGAAACACTACAAAGAAAAGTGGGATTCCTTAGGAATTACGTACTCTATTCCATATGGATGCCAAATACATTTGATCCTGATTAATATTACTACTGTGGATACTAAATGAATAAATAATTACTCACCACTTATTTTAAAATACTACCTGTGATATATAGTTCATATAGAAAGCCATGCTCAGTTAACAAAAAATGTTAAAATCTTAGCTTAAAATGGCAAAAGGCAGGAAACAGGACTTAAAAGTAAAATATTTTAATGTATCCAATGGCTTGTTTGAATTACTGAATGTAGGGTAGACACTATCTATGGCACAATTAATATATGTTAAGTTTTTTGTATATGAATTTCATTTCTTTGTGGGGAGAGAGGGGCAGATATTCCTGTAAGAGGAAAAAAGGGTTCTTTAATATATGTTTTAATAAATCCACATAGTACATTGCCTAAATATATAAGTAGAGGCAATATGAATAATGGGTTGGTTTGTTTGTTTTCTGGCAATTCTGAAAAAATGAGGATGGGAAATTGTTCCAGGTCAAACTGACGACAATATTTTTGGCAAATGAAAAAAATAAAAAAAAGGTTGCTTTCGGGTCAATCGAAATGTTTTGTTTTGACAAAATTGAAATGTTTTGTTTTCATTTTGACCATTTTTAAACATGGTTGCTTGTTTTATTTAATAAAATTAAAGGACATTTTGAAACAAAAAGCCATTTCAAACTTAAAAGTCAAAACACTTGATTACAAAAATATCAGAATAAAATGTTTATTATTATTATTATTATTATTATTAAGGTTTTTTTGACTGAAATAATTTGACAAAACTGACATGAATTTTCAAAATGTTTTGGTGTTACTGCATCTCCATTTCTCACAGAAAAAAAGTTTCAGTATAAATTTTCCCCCTTGCTCTATCTAGGAGGCCACATTCTGCATTCAGTTACACTGTTATCAATTCAGAATAACTACAGAACTCAATATAATTGCATTGGAATAAAACTGGTATAAGAGAGAGCACAATCAGTCCCTTAATATCTTTATTTGAAGGGATGGGGCTGATTTGACAATCACTTTGAATGCAGGACTCCTATACACAGATTGTGGCACCCAATAAACATTGATGGTGCCATCCAATGTATCACTTTATCAATGAGGCTGTAATAATGTTTTTTCTAAGTACATATCATATGGACATTTTCAAGTATATAATATTTGAGATATGTCTATTTTAAAAAATATTTTTCACAGCCTTATAAAGGAAGCACATTATTTACTGGGTAGACTCTTTAAGATTTTTTTTGGAAATATTATGATTTTTCATGTAAATCCATATAAAATTATAAGTACTTTATGGTGGAGCCAGAAAAAGGAATAGTGTCAGTCCAAAGACACTGCTAAATGAATCCTTAGCATGCTATGCTATAAAACTTCCAGATTCTTTCCATCTGAAGCTATGTTGATTTTAATATGGGCATTTTTGTTAAAATGTATTAAAGTCCATACACTAGGAATTAATGCATAAATTAAGCAGCATTTACTGCAACTCTCTGATCACAAAGCCACAAAATGATTTTAGCTAATCCTCTGGCACATCCCTTCAGCATTTGCAATATTTACTATACATTCTTCTAAACTGTAACATAACATCATGCTGGAAGTGTTATGAATAAGCTTGGAAAGGAACTTCCATTTTAACCTTTTATTTCCCTGTGTTTATATCTCTTTAAAATAAGAGCTACATGTGGGGAAGAATTTTGAGATCATTCTAAAATATAGTGACAGACACTACAAGAAAAATAATTTCCTGTATGCAGAGAAAGAATGTATATAAAATATTAATAACTGTCTACATATATATAAGATGTAGACAGTTATTAATATTTTATATATAAACTAAAATGTAAAATTTAGGTAACTCATAATGGTGCGAGTAATACATGATAGGAATTTTTGAATAATATCATAGGTGTGTCACAGCCCTGGTGGATATCACAGATTGGGCACTATAAGTGACCTTTACAACTGGATTTCTTTTAAAAATGCAGATGACCAGAATGTTGAAATATCTAATGTAACAATCCCTGACAGGAAAATGGAAAAGATATTGATAGGCACTTAGTTGCATACTGTGCCCTGGTGCCCATTCATATTGGGAAATATACCTCTATCTCAATATAACGCTGTCCTCGGGAGCCAAAAAAATCTTACCGTGTTATAGGTGAAACCATGTTATATCTTGCTTTGATCCACCAGAGTGCGCAGCCCCTCCCCCCCAGAGCACTGCTTTACCACGTTATATCAGAATTCGTGTTATATCAGGTCGCGTTATATCAGAGGTGTACAATTAGTGTGTTTTGTGTCATTCTCTCCAGCTAAGCCCCCTGAAATCAGGAATATCTGTTGGAATATTCAGATGTGGTTTCTTCAAGGTTTGTGAGGGATAGATGGGGACAGATCTCCTTGACACACTTTTTTTTCATTTGTCATCAAATTCACAATTGTCCTTGCCCCGGTGATCAAGTCATTGCCCTTGTTACAATATGTAATGCCTCAAAGGTATTTTTGAAGCACATTTCCATAATGTTTGAAGAAGGGAGATGAATACTGAGTAATAAGTCATAATAATTTTTAATACACTGTGGCATTTATGTATTTTTCAAATATCTCTAAACTTTGCTGGGAGGAGGGGAAGTTTCTCCTGCAGTAAGCAAACTACCAGCTGTATCCTTGTTATCTGTCTTGATTGATGGCAACCCATTTGTCCCTTTCCTGACTGCTAGGAATCTTCATTTTGTATTTGACTTGAGATTGTCCTTTGAGAGCCACTTTTGCAATATTCTGAAAGTTTCATTTTTTATCTCTAGAATGTTGTGCTGTTGAGGCTAATGCTGTCTGTGGAAGACCTTGAAATGTTAATTCAAGCTTTGGTTGCATCAACATATTCTTGCTTGCTGAGACTTCTTGTTTCCTGAGCTGGCAGAAGGCTGTTTGCATAAAACACAGCTCATTGAAAATTCAGCAGCCAGAAAGTTACTCCATACTAAATCTATTCATTATATGGTCCCCCACTTTGAAAGTCATGCCTTTATGGTTAATGGTTTTACCTCTACAATTCCTGAACCACCCTTTAAAAATCTGGAAGATAAGAAACACCAAATGCTGTGTCCCCATTTACTAAAAAAATAGCACTATGATGTATGAAGCTAAGTACTCATGAAGGTAAGGGAACAGAGTATGAATTTTATCCAGTGAGTCACAAGGTACATGAACTGAGGTTTCAAGGAGATAATTTAATAATTAATATCTTACTGCTCTGATGCTACAATGTGACAAATTACATGGAATATATTTGTTTTAAACTGATACCATCTGTTTGCCATTTAATCCATGAAATAAATAAACATAGGAGAACATTTATATGGAATTTTGTGTCACTATTTGTGGTGATCCCAAACTTAGGAAACTCATTGGTATATGTTGGAAAAACAGAATCAACTCCTATTCATTTTGCTGTAGAAAAGGCAGATAATTATTTGAACAAATGAATTAGTTGTGTTTAAATACTTTGCACTATAGTAGATCATGCTCTGGTTTCACAAGGACTGTGGCTATCATTAGCAAAGGTAATTTTCCTTTGGCTCCTTGATGGTGTAAAATGATAGTCAAAATGATATACTGTTTTGTATATATGTATTTACTTTGCCATCTACAGAATAGCATTGCTCCTTTATATATATGATACACATCCTTCTACTAGAACAGCCTTACCAGACCTGTGTTGTGTAAGTGCTGAAGCTTGCAAGTTTGAATACTGATGCCTCTATTCTATGACATGTATGTAAGAACAACTGTAGGAACTAATAACTAGATCTGGTTGTAAATGGATTTCCTGTTCTGCAAAAGATTTCAAGATTTCCAAAAAATGTCCTTTTCAAATTGGGGGGGAAAACCCCAAACTCTCAAAATTCATCACAAACAAAATATCTGGGGAAAAAATCATTTTGGGTCAATAGAAACATTTCATTTTGATAAATATGAAATGTTTCATTTTTATTGTGACTTTTTTATTTAAAAAATAAATAAAAACATACATTTTGAAACAAAAAGTCATTTCAAACTAAAAAGTTATATTGAAAAATTTCCAGACAGTTCAACTAATCATCATCACATGGTAAATGATATATTACATATGAAAACGGGGGAGGAGGTGTAACAGGGCAGGGGGAAGGCAATTGACCTGCCATCGTTCTGCATCAGTGTCATTTTCATATCTTCTTTTGAAAATTCCAGACACATTTGAGTGCTCTACGCCCTGACTGGTGAGGACTCAGCAGCATTGACAGGATACTTGCAATGATGCATCTGAGGTATCGACAACATCTTTGTTGTCTTTAAAAAACAAAAAACATACAAGTGGATGAATGTGAATTAATTTACCAGCTGAGGGACATTTGTGTCTAAGTCCTTGAGAATTGTGTGGATTTTTTTTTTGACAAGGCAGATGATATATACAATTCTGGTTTCTTATGGGTGCATAATGTTGAAAAGAGCACTGCAGGTGCCGTGCCTGACTATTACAATCCCTGTCTCTCTGTGCCCCCTGTCAATTCCTCTCCATGTCACAGAGAGCAACTCCTTTCCTTGCCCACAGAGTAGAACTTACCATCACAAGGGCAATTATGTTCCCTGGTTCAGTATGATGTTCAATGGTCCAATCTGATGCTGGAAATTGATGTTTTCTGATGTGGCCTTGCATTTTTATTTGACATGTATCATTTGCTTTGGTTACCCCTTAAAGGTATATATTCCTTTTGTGCAATATTTCTCCAGCAGCCAGATTGATGAGGCTGATGGGATGGTTTGTCTATACTCATCCAAGCAGCATTTGCATTAGTGATGTCTTGTGGGTTTTTTGGATCTGCGCTGATTCTTCATGTTACTCAGTAATCAGCACATAGACCCTGCATTACATCCGGCTTCGTGCCACGGTCGAAGAGCAGCACAAGAATGCCTTTGAATTTTTCAGCACAATAGTATCTATGTACCATAATCAAATGTAATAATTACCTTTTGAAAATTTCTAACCATAAGCGATTAGTTAATTTCAAAATTCTCAGGCAGAAGAGTGGCTACATTTTAATAGCATTTGGACTGTCCCTCCAGATTTGAAAGTAGTCCCCATTTTAACAGGTTCCAGTGCTCTGGATCCCCGATGTACCCCTTTAAAAATCAACCTGTTAAACTCTTTGTGTTTGTTTCTCTATCTAAAAATTGGGATAATACTATCTACTTACCTCCTTCACGTGATACTGTGAGGATTAGCAAGTTAATATTTGTCAAAATTACTTGAAGATATTATTTTATATAAACGCTAAGCATTGTTAATACAAATCTGCACCCTCACTCTCTTCATATAGTTCTATATAAAAGAGTAACGTGGCCTTTTTTATTTTACAGAGATGCACAGCTATTAAAGCCTCATGCCTATTATAACAAATCAAAACCTACCACTGTGACAAAATATGGAACATCTGTATAATACATATTTCCTGCTTAAATAGAGCTTTTAGTCACATGCATAACATTGTGTGAATCACTTTGTTATGTGAGAGGCTTTCCAAAAGGAACTAATGCCTATTTCTAAGGTGACTTTTTAAATGCCAGCTATGAAATCAGAAATTTCTGGCCAAAGCTCTGTGAACAAACATCTGTTAACTGGGAGATCCATGCACATAAGAAGCTAAAACATTTAGCAGAGATTAGAAGACAAGTGTCATCCCCAGCTAACTACAGTATCCTGCCTCACTGTGTAATGCATAGCCAGTGAATCCTTAAAGTATAATTATAAAAAAGTACAAGAAATTTAAGAACATTCTGAACAGTCTGTCTAACATATACAAGTGCTTTTCATCTCTTCTTCCAGTTTTAAATAACTGATCTACAAATATTATGAACAGCAAATTTGCCTACATTTATAACTAATAGTACATGAATATTACTGGGTATCACATTTTCAAGTAATACATTTCCAGACTGTTTTCTATAAAAACAAAGATGCACCCTAAACTCAGCTCATAAGATGCTGAAGTGGTTGGATATCAGCTAATTATAAAACCTTTAATATTGTAAACACATTTATCCTGTGCTTCCGAACCAACAAAGACTTAGGAAGTAGTTTTTGTCAGCTGATTGGTCTTCATAAAGGCAGCTTTGCACATAGCTTATTAATATTCAGGGACAGACACTTGAGCAAGTTCTCCCAAATCACAATTTGCAAATCACAGTCTGGAGCTAACATTTCCAGAGGGCACAGCAAATTTTATGAGACCCTATTTAGTGCTGGGTCACTAAATCTTTATAAATGAACTCAGATGCATTTTTATAAACTTTCAAAGAATGTACAAAATCTCACCATTTGAATAAAAATTTAACTTAGGAGCTTATTATGTTATTTAAGAGGCTCAGTTTTTAAATTATTCAAATGTAATAAGTAAATCTCATGCCAGAAATGTCTTTCCTGATCATGTTCTGAACCTTATTCCCACTAAGCATTGTGCCTTCCTAATCCCCTTTTTTTAATTCTACTTATTTTGCTAGGAATTTAGGAGCTTACCACATCAAAATAAATAGTCCATAGAAACCAATGTTTGAGCAAAAGTTTTAGCTAGTTTAAAGGCATGCAGTGCTACAGGGTGAGGCGTAAGCCAGTCCAATTCCCACATGAAGAGGAGTAATTTCTGTATTAGGAAATGGTGCTTGAAATGTAGTTTTGGGACATCACAGACAGAAAATAGATCCCCTTTCATGCTACTTGTTATTTATCTCTTCATGCAATATTTTTTAGATAACCAATCTGGGAGACCTTTTCTCCAAGAATACTTCTACTTATTCTTGATGTGAAAATACAGGGATGGAAACTCAGCTGGCAGAACGTCTCATATCTCTTTATACCAACTGAGGCTCACTGATTCTGGGCTCTCTTTACATACTGACCTTGTGAAATTCTTTATATATAAAGAAAGATATTTCAATTAGCTTGTACTGCAAAGGTGCTGCATGTAAATCTTATTAGTAGGTGGTTTGTAATTGATTCACGGTGCCCTATAACTCAAATTAAGACCAGTGGCAGCAATGGCTAGTATTATGTTTCCACAATGTGACATATCTTCAAGGACTCACAAGACTGAATCGGAAAAAAAAATGCTGAAAGGCAATTAAAATTGCCTAGTTTCGCTAACTCTCTCCATATAATCAACATCGTCAAAAGTTTCTATTTCAACTTTACATGCAGCATTGATCATAGTGAGCTCAGTTTTGAAGTCAAAACAGGAGTACGTCGGGGTGTGTCATGTCTGAAATCCTCTTCAACATTGCCATCAACTGGGTAATGCAGAGTACAATAGAAGACATGCCAAGAGGCATTAAATGGACACTCTTCTCATCCCTTGAAGACCTGGACTTTGCAGATGATCCTATCACTCTCCTATCACATACCCAACACCATATACAAGAAAAAACAACTCGATTCAGCTAGCAAATGGGACTGAAAATCAACTGCAATAAGACAGATATCATGACCTTTAATATTGCCTCACCATCACCAGTCTGGAAATCATCAAAATACAAAACCAAAACCAAACTCAAGATGTATCAGAGCTGCGTACTTTCAACACTACCTTATAGTGCAGCATGCTGGGGAATGAGAAAGTATGATATGTCCAAACTGACTTCATTCCATACAATCTGCCACAAAAAAATCCTCCATATCTTTTGGCCCAGAACAATCTCACACCAAGATCTATTGACACAGTGCAGCCAAGAGGATATGAGCACCATCATTGCCAGGAGGCGATGGAGATGGATCGGTCATGTGCTTCAGATGGAAACTGATTCCATCATCAGAGTAGCAATAAGATGGACACCTGAAGGCAAGCGAAAATGAGGCCATCTGAAAACACCATGGTGAAGAGTGGTGGAAGCCAAACTGAAAAACCTACGGCACAGCTGGGGAACCGTTGAAAGACTTGCCGGAAACAGACAGGAGTGGAGGAGCTTTGTCGCTGCCCTAAATGTCAGAGGCTTAATGGGAACATGATGATGATGATGAGTTTGGCTAAACCAGTTGTGATTTCTAGAGTTTTCAGACAGTGTCATGGTCTCATGGCTGTAGGTTTTCACATTTGGATATAGCACTACTTGATTAGTGGAGGAGATGAGGAAGAGAGGCAAGGTCCAACTATAGCCACCAAGATAAAACAAAAGTGATTTACCAGATCATCCTTTTTGAGGAAGAATATTTTACTTTTTGTTTTTATTTAAACAAGAGCAGCTATTGAAATTTACAGCCAAACGTGTCAATCTTTTTTTTCCACACTGCTGTTGTCAAAAGTGGCTGTAATCTCATGCAGATGAGATATTGATCTGTTGCCGATGTTCACTGAGCAGCCAAAGGGGAACCACATTACCAGCTACAAACTCCATCAATCATAGTCTCCTTAATTCATAGTCTCCTTAATAACAGCACTTAAACGATCTCTCTTGGTATTAACTTATATTGTATCTCTGGCTAGAATCCAAGCTTCAATATAAAAGAGTCTTTGCGAAGGGATAGTTTTGTGGCCACTGTTGATCATTTAAATAAAAAGACTCCTGCTTTCTTGAGTGCTTTGTCTACAGTAATTAGTCTGTATTAAACGTATTAGCTTGATTTAATCCAATTAGTTCAACTGGAATAGAGAAAAAAGAATGCCTTCATTTTCTTATAAATATCAAAGACACGTAGTTTAATAGCAAAATAAAATATGGCTGTAATGCAAGAATGTAAAATCTGGGTTGTTAAAAATCTTTATCATATATCTACTTAAAACACAACACTAGAGAAAATGTATATGTTATTGATTACCTTAGTGATTGCATCATAATCATTCATTTTTACTTATAAAGGAAGACATTTTTAGTACCAGGGGACAAATTCTGCCTTCAGAAGCACATTGAGAAGTTCACTGAAGGCAGCAGGTATTGTGTATACATATCTGAGAGCTGAATTTAGTCCATATCTTTTAAAGCATATTTTTTGAACCATATCTACTGTCACTTTTGTTCATTAGAAGTTTTTGGCATGATTTTAACAGGAGACCAACATTAACTGATATAAAGTAATTTTTCTGACATCTCCAAAAGAACATGTGTCCTAAGGACATTTCCAATTATACCATGATACAGACATGTACAGACAGATAATTCCATTAACCAATATTTTAAACTATCATTGTAGGTTTTTTAATTTTATTGTAACAAATATCTAGGATACATTTTATACTCCATTATAATTGTATTATATGGGTTTCTTTCCCATGTTCACAGAAGGATTTGTAAGGCAATAAACATCAAATGAAATTGGTAAGAATAATATTGTCAGTGTCTAGACAATGTATTATGAAACATTGGATGAAAGATACTGAACTAACAATATTAGAATTTTTACTGAGAACAAATTCTCTATCCCATTAGGTAGAATATTCTCTAGCATTAATAGACAATCAGAAATTATGAAGAAGATATGATCACCTTATTTGGTTTTAAATTAGGAAGTATATATTTATTACTGTGTCTTCAGGGCAAAAAAATGGTATGTTTTTTACAACATTATGGTTATCTCCATTTAAAATTCTGGTGGAGGCAAGTCATGGTAGCTTTTCCCTCAGCGTAGCTCTTTGAGGTTAACCCTAGCTGGGTGTTATAGGGTTGACCTCAACTAGCTACACCAAGGGAAAAAAACTACCTGTTCTTTGTCTTCACTGTGTTGAAATAACTACTTTGGTGTATGTCTTCAGCATACAAAGTGATTTTTTTTTTCAGCATTCTGTGTCTTGAAATTTCAAAGAAGTCTGCTTGTCTTCAGGCCATTTTGTGAGGCAGAGTTGTTGTAACATGTTACAGAAGAGATACACACTATGCTTTCTTGTGAGAGCCTTTATTTTGTTTTTTCTTCTGTTTTGTTGTTTTTCTTATTCCAAAATAAATCTTTCATAGTCAGCCACCCTAAATACACAACCAACATTATTTTTAGTGAATAAAAAACGTAACATAAATAAAAAAAAATCCTAGTTCTATTTTTAATGGGCCTTTTGACTTCAATGGAACTATGCCAGTTTGCACCTGAAGAGCTTTCTCAATGTTTGTTTGTTTGTTTATTTATTATAGTGCTTTCTTTTGGCAATATCTCAACTTTTAAACAGAAAATATCATAAGTGGGGTTTTATTTTCTTGTTCATTTCTGTTGACTTTGCCTTTTCTTAATGTATTTGTCAATATACATGTGTGTTTGAATCATTTAAAATATATATTTTTTTTAAATTCAGTTTTAAAAATTTGTATGAAGGCCAGAGAAAGTTATGGAATTGCCCAGAAAATCCATGTAAGTCAAATAAACCGCAGTACAATGAACATAAAATAATTGGCCTATAATCTCTTTTCGGGCCTAATCCAAATCATATTGAAGTCAATGCAATGAGTCCCACTGACTTCAGTGGTTTAGGCCCAGAAAGTGGAATTCAACTCTCATTAGTGTTGTAATACCCAAAATAATGTATCTTGATAGTTTGTGTGTTCTTGTACAAGTGAGTGTGATAAATGAGGAAACAAAAGGTGCATAAATATTTTGAATGGATAATATATAATATATACATACAACTTCCAATCCTAAATTAGGCTTTCCAGAGAAGTTCTACTTTTTCTTCTTCATTTTGAATTTTTTAAAAACTATCAAGACAGATAGGTGTTTGTTTTAATATTGAAATACATAGTGTACACTGCCCTGTCTGATGAATGTCACAATTCTTATGCTGCATTGGTGTGCTGGATGAGGCTATTGGGGTATGTCCACACTGCAGATGGGAGTGAGCCTTCCAGTGTTGGTAGACAGGCTTAAGCCAGCATGCTAAACACAGCAGCATGGATGTTATGACTCAAGTCTGAAAACCTTGAAAGCCGAGCTGCATCCTGAGCCACAACATCCACATGGCAGTTTTTCATGTACTAATTCGAGGCCTGCTAGCATAAAATGATCTATCTGTGCTGGATGGCTCACTCTCAACTGCAGTGAAGACATATGCTTGGAGGCCCTGGCTAAAATCCTATTACCAAACTGGAGGGAATGCTGATATGATTTCCCTATTTCTGATGGAGTTCACCCCTACCTCTGAGATGTCATCAGAGTTTGCTCATTTGAGAGGTCTATAAGAAATCTTCAGTACATTTTTTTTCCCACCAGAATTGATCAGATTGTGTCACATGCCAATCTACTCAGTGGACTTTATCCTGATCTCACTTAGTATTTTTAAACAGGTGTTATTCACCGAATTCAGTGCAATTACCATGATGTACATCAGTATAAATAGAGAACAATCAGACCCAATATATTTTTCTCAGTGTTCCCATTTGGTCCACTATAGAGATCGGTTTGTACTGCAAAGTTGTTTCAGGATCTGGATCTTCATCCAAACTTCCCCAGTGTTTGCTGGCATCCAGGTCCAAGGTTCTGATTCATAACCATCTGTGTTAATAATGAAGAATGACATTAACCAAGTTCAATTTCTCTTCTCTGAAAAGAAATAACCTTTGCAATACACATCAGTGTGACTTTCACCTGAATACAGATCAAGTAAAGCCAGGAAGTCTTGATCTTATATTGGCAGATCCAAAAAGGTATTGCTAAATTAACCTTAGGTCACCTTGAACTCTTTAATCTCTTATTTCTTAATCAGGATAACTCCCATTATAAGTCCAATGGTGCACATAATCATCATACATAACTTAAATGGAAAATAAGCATGGGTGTGTCTTCAGTGAGGCTTAAGAATGATCTTATACAGATAAGCATGTGCTTACATGTTTCACTGAATTGGGGCCATAATAAATGAGAATACCACCGGCAAAGCACTGAGTAGAAAATTGGGTAGGAACTTGAGGACTTGGCCACCTAATACAAAGTTATTTTTCCACAACACAGTCATTAAGTTATATTCAATGCAATGGGAAATTACACCCTGTTCTTTAGATCAACTCTTGTGCTCTGGTCCTGGAAGATACCAAGCACCTCCTACAAAGTTCTGAGTGCTCTCAACTCCCATCAAAGTCAAAGAGATTTTAGCAGTAACACCTCACAGCATGTTCTCCTCAGCACATCAGTTTCATGCTTTGCTTACTTGCATACAGTCATACACTCTGCCAGAATTGTGCTCTTATATAATCTGAAGCAATTTGAACCCCATAAAATTGGAGAGGCAATTTTTTTTAGCTTCACTCCAATAAAAAAATCCAGTAATGGAATAATTTGACAAAATATACCAATTTAGAAAGTTGAAGTGGTGTCCAGTAATCATTATGTACATTTTTCATCTTAAAACATCTTCAAGGGTATGCACCAGTAATAGTCAGGCCCAGAATTGTTTGAATTCATTTTATCCTTCTACCTTTGCTGCTGAACATTTTAAGTAATGTCTTATGCAGCAGTTCTACAGCAGGAAGCTTAATAGGGATGCTGTTTCCATAACAACAAATAGAATTTGAGCAAAAACACAGTGCTCAGTGGTTACTGTTCTTCACAGCAGATAAAAGCAGTTATTCAAAATTACAAGCAGCATGACATTGAAAAAATAAATTAAAGCAAGGAGTGCTAACAGTTCTGTTCCACATTTAGTAAAAATTTAACTCTTAAATGCTTGAAGGGTACCTGTAGGGTCCCAGGGATTTACTGTATTCTATGCAACTAGTTAAATCCTGACCCGAAGAAAGAAAATTGTCTTGGGCATTTATATTTAGGGTACAATTAAGAGAAAAAGTAGTAACAATCAGGTGAGTCAGAGAAATGATCAGACTGAAGGATCCAATTTATATTTTACAAATTTGGGACAGAAACAGTCAAATTCTGCTTTCAGTGACCCTCCTGTTTGTGATGAGGTTGCAAATATGGAAGAGAAAGCTTTATTTTCTATATTCATGATTTTGATCACTTTATTATATATTTTTGAACACTTGGTGTTATTCTGAAAATTATGTAATTTTTCCCATATATGATTTTTTTTCTCCTAAAGCTAGCAATTTTCCTTACCTTTTATAAAAGTTAAAAAAATGTGTTCCTGTTTATAAAACAGTAGCACTATGTTTTGATCAATACATATGGGAATTCAAAATTAGTGTTTCAGCAGCATAGGCAGTGTTTATGCTTCTTTTTTCCATAGAAGTTAAATTTCATTTTAATGGAGAAATAAAATAGTATAGTGAAAAGCTATATGGTATAGCCTTATTTTCCTGTTTTACGTATTGTAAAATATACAGGTCAGATGGGAGCTGAATTTAGTAGGAGAACAAGATATGGCTCATCAGACTTCCTTATCTGGACTGTGGCAGTGTCACCTTCTGGTATGATGTTATCTGCAGTGATACCGATAAATCAGAACATATGTAGCAATATTCTGTGCAACATTTGAGAAAATAAATCTTGATATGAAAGTTAGAGACAAAGAGAAAGGTTATAGTCAGTCCCTTTTCAACACATAGAAATGCCTGCTGCTAATGTGGCCAATGAATTTGTTAGCCAATGAATTTCAAGCCCGTATTTTGGCTGTATTTTCAACTGATCATTAGAGATAAGGCAAACACATGCCATTTTTTACATGGCTGGGTTATTCACATAACACTAAGATAGTTGCAGTAACATGTTCAAAGAAACAAAATAGAAATGGAAGTTCTCAAAATAGTGATTTCAAGGAAAATTACTATCCTTTCACACCGTGCTTCCACCTTCTCAACTATGTCTTGCAATGAAAAGCAGGAACCATTATTGACTTCTGCTTTGTTTTCTTCATTCACAATACTACATGGTTCATATATGAGAACCATGCAATATAGTAGTTATAATTGTCTGGCTATGCCTAAAGGAGGACAGGAGACATTTGACATGGGTTTAAGCAGGCTGCAACTTTATTATTAGATGTCTGGGACTACCTGGCAGATTAAAGTGTACAGTGCAGGTAACCCCATGTTTATTCCATAATTACCCAGGGGGATTTTACCAACTCCCCCTCTTTTTCCATGCAGGCCCCTCCAGCAAATCCATTGCCATGACATTACCCTACCCGGAGGAGTAGACAGGGGGCTTCCACCAGCTCTGCCTCTTTTTCCCTCAGGTCCCTCCAGCAAATCCATTGCCAGGATCTTACCATCCACCCCACTCACAGGAGGGTTAAGGTGGACTATAAGAATCGGGGGGTTGGCTCCCTGCCATATCAATCATAGGAGTCCCCAACAGCCCCCAATTTGTTCCTTTTATGAACACTTATTTTTAAGTCCTTTTCCAAGCCATTTATCCAGTCACTGTATACCTTTCCTATGGAGTACCTACACTGGACATCTGCCCTACACTTAAATATTGACATATGGCCTACTGCCCGTCATGCCATGCAAGAACAGAGCCCTTCCTGAACCCACTGTGGGGAAGGCAAAAAAACTCCTAACTGCACCCATGGTGGTAAGTGAAAAATTCCTTCCCAGTACCCCTAAAAAAGGGGGGGTAGCATAATGTCCACAGCAGGTGTTGACCAAACCTGGTATTTTACCACTTAAAAGGTGGGGAGGGTGGGTCTTGCTTCAGCCTTGGCCCATGTAAAAGGGGAGACGTCAGGCACCGAACTGCCCCTTTGAAACTCTTCATACCCAGGGGATGAGTCAGCAAACATGGTGACCCTTTTTGCAGCAGTTTTCATCTTCCCTCTCCCCTCTCCAGCCATAAAGCACTGTCTCCTCCTCCCTGCCCCCACTTAAAAGTGCAGGGTGGTCCCTGTCCCTGACCAGAGTAAATAATCAGGCAATTAGAATTATGAAAAGTTGACAAAGTATCAATCCCAGATAAATTACATTCCCAGATCCTAAAGGAACTAGTAAGGAGAAATAAAGCAGCACCTGGTAAAGAATTTCAATATCTTACAAAGGATGATCAAATGTGTTTGTAGGATATGAGTGGCGTGACAGGGGCTACATTAGCTCCTATATTCAAGGAAAGAATCAAGGGAAAGTTTACTAGATATATGTAAGCCACATTTCAGTTGTGTGAATCATAGTAAGCATATTAATAAAAGGAAATTAACATTTTGTAATATATAATGTAATAGTGATGGGATGAGAAGCAGATAAAAAGCATTATTGTCTAATTTCAGGAAAGCAGTTTATACTGTATGGAGTATATGACACAATGATCTAGCAATGATAAAGTCTGGCTTAAAAAAGTATTGGCTTTGATTAATTTAAATTCAGAAATAAATATCTAAGTTGCTAACAGATCAGGGTAGAAGACAAGTGTGCAATAAGGTACAGGCAATGCCCATTCCTGTCACTGTAATTTCAAAGATGACTGATTTTTTTCTGATGGCTCATAAGTGAATTAAAAACAATTGCAACAATGAATTTGATCTTGGGAGATGTTTGTGGGTTCATGCAGGAACATAATGCAGTTAAACTAGAGAAATGCAAGAAGGTAATGAGATTGGAGCCCCCAAACTGATATTGGAAATTAGACCACAAATAAAGCGTAATGTAAGAAAATGAAAGATGAACACAGGCCAGAAAAAAAAAAGTCTTGTATTTATGTTAGTAGGCAGGTAAAAAAAGGAAACAATATCTTGAGGCGTGAGAATGGAGTGAAATCAACAGAAGTTAATTTTAAGCACTAGTGAAATCACATTTGAAATACTGTACGCTACTCTACCCATATTATTATCAGAGAATGAAAATGTACCATTGACAACTTCCAAAATAAGATATGAGATTAACCAAATTTGGCACACAATGCATATCTTAAGCAAAAGGAGACAGATTTCATATAAACATATACGTTCAGGCTTGTTTAGGAACAGGAAGAAATGTAAATAATCAAGTCGAGTCAAAACACAAGGGTTGGGAAAAATATAATATTGCTAGAAATAATATTGCATAATTAAGTGCTCCAAAACAAAACAAAATATATAGCTCAAAGCAGAAACAATGCAAGTGAATTGTGCATATACAGTTAGATACTAGTATTGTATGATCCTGATCAAAATGAGAATGACTTCAAATAGAGGTCAGAAAATTAAACCTTTATTGATGAAAAAAATAAATGCATTTAATTCATGGAATAATGGAAAAATCCATTTCAGATGGATACAGAAAAGATTCCCCTAAAAGTCTGGACCTGCAATTGTAACAATGAAAGCTTGGATGCTGAAATAGTACAAGAAATTGACCTATTAACTAAGCTAACACTAAATAATCTAAAAGTGTTATAGCTATAACAGAATTGTGAGTGTATAAAGGCAGGGAAGGATTTGGTCTATTTTCTGAATATGTGATATGAGGGAAAATCTCAAATGTTTTAGAAGGTAATTGAAGTGAGTGTCAGCTTTGAAGGAAAAAAGGCAGCAAAAACATTTTACTCCATCCAGAGTAAGATGGTGTGTTTTCAACCTGTTAAGAATTGTAATGGAAACACTGTCATATCCAATGAAGGAATCATGGAGGATTGGAAAACACATTTTCCTTGGGGAATATATTAATCCTGGAATGGCAAAATAATACAAAATGATGGCCAGAAAGCATTTAGCAGATAGAAAATGGGAACCCTAACTAAGAATTTTTTTTCTACAGAACAATGAAAAGATAAGACAGCATCTCTGGAAATGAGGAACAATAAAGCACCTGGTGTTAGACATACAGTTCCAATGATTTACTTATTAACTGTGTGGCTAAAACACATTTTGACAGTCTCCAACATTTTACAAGATAGAGTTATTATGGAAAGTGTATCTAAAGGTCTGGAAGTATATTGCCATTCCATTGCACAAAAGAAGTGGCAAAACAAAGCTATGCACCTATAGTACACAGGCTAAATTCTAATGAAGGAATAAAAAATGCAGGAAAATATCAGCCATGATTCAGACAGTTTCAAGGATTGTAATGAAAGAGCTGTATGAAACTACCAGTGTTGGCTTCATTTGCCTAGGAAACCTGAGACTTTCAAGTATTTGCAAATGGGGTTTCAAAACATAAAATACCAGTCAGCATGAATATCATGGTAGTTTAGTGTGTGATCTAAATATCTCCTGGCTATACTTCAGTCAGAATTTAGCTCATGGATATTATTCATCTGATTATTATTATTCATTGCTGAGATGGGCTCTTGACAACAGCAGACACCAAGCTGATTATTGATTCTATGTCTAGTATCCTTGTGGCTTTCCTAAGTAGATACAGTAGCTGTACCTAAGAACTTGAGGACATTTGTATCCCTTTTTCAGTGGAGCTGGCATAGTAGTGTGGCAGTAGCCTGTCCTATTTTTGCTCCTGCACAATGGAGTGGAAGATTGCTGCACTGAGGGAAGCCACCCAGACCTGCTGAAATATACAGAGGAGATGGAGCAGCCACCTCATGTGGAAAGGAGACAGGCGTGGAAGCAGCAAGCTATTGGTCAACCCTCTCCAAAAAGAATCAATGGTAAGGGGAATGGTCATATTTCCAAGGAATATGGGGACCCTGGTGTATATAATCTTAGTGAGGGAAGGGGTTTGAGAGATGGAATATACTGCATTATATCTCAATTCTGATTAAGATATCTGAATATTACCTCAACACTAGGATCCCCAAATAATATGTATATCATCCAAATATTATATACTGATATTTATCCATCCTTAACTACTGGTGTCTTAGGAAAGAATGAGACATGGCAGCATGCTCCAACTATGATACTAGATTTTTGAATGTACCTGAAAACAACATTAAAAGCACAACAAAACAAATAGTTCCAAAATTGGCTCCAAAGCTTAATGTACAGCTCTGGATCTGAATTTAAATGTTTCAATGTCTGAAAGATGCTAGGAGCTGGTATTCAAGATTGGATCCTTCTTGTAGAGATGGTTGCGTGATGCAATGTTTGGATACAGGTCAAACTTTATTAAAAAGAATTCAGATCCAGTTGTCTGATTTAGGCTCATCTTCTTTGGACCTTTCCTATCACCCTCTGGTAACTAAATAAACTTAACAATTTGTTAGTACTGTAAATGCTGTTCAAGTGACAACTATGAAGCTTTGCCCAATTGTTCATTGTTGTTTAAATAGTAGTTATTATTAGAGGTGATCCAAAAAAAAAACTTTCAGCATTTTTTCAACAAAAATAATTTTTTTCAATTTATATGTAAATTTTGGGGGCGGGAGTTTTGTACAAAATGAACGTTTTTAATATTGTTTACATATTTTCATGGAAAAGAACTCCTATTTTTCAGCCAGCCTTCACTGTTAGAAAACAAAGTAACTGCAACCTTTGTGGGTATTGTTGTTTTTTATCTTGTTTTGCTTCATTATATCTACAAATTTAAGAGAAACAAAGAAATCTACAAATAAAAAGACTCATGGGGAAGAGTTATTCGTCATGCTAGAAAGACAAATAGGCAGCCTTGTTCAGGATCTCTATTATAGGACAAGCTGAAGTGAATACTAGATATATGACTGAAAACAATCAATTAATGTTATTGTCATTTACTAAATATGCTACGCTCCTGACATTTTCTAGAATCGGTGCTTGGAAATAATCTGTGATCTACACATACGGTAGTGAGTCATACACAATTAACACTACTAGACCTGCTAGTAGCTATTGAGAACTGGAGCTTGACTCCAAACACTACAGACACAAATCTTCAGTACTTAGCAGCGCGTGGTTTCTTCAAGAGACTCCTTGCCTGTGTCCCAGAAGATGATTCCTTCCTGTAAGCAAAGCCCAGGTGAAATAACTGACCTTTCATCCTTAAGGGTCAAATTTTATAAACTGCTTACAGGAGGCAGTGGGGACACATTTTCAAAATATTTAGGTACCTAAAGCTGTAGAGAGAAGCCTAGTAGAATTTTCAAAAGCTCTTAGGCAGGGCAGGTACCTAATTCCCATCTCTCACAATTATAGGGTGAGCTGTGCTTTAGACCCCTTTTTGTCCTTTTTGAGTACAGCAGGCCTGGCTTCCTGAACACCTTTCAAGTGTGAAGCAATGCAGTTAAATGCACAAATAACTAAGTATCCAGAAAAAGAGGGATTTGCACATACATCTCCTACTTCATAGCAAAGTGCCCTAATTGTCAATCTGGCACATCCACTCCTATTTGCTTGTTGCCCCAATGACTAGTCAAGAATGTTATACAAAGTAGAATAGCCTCTTAAATCAGCCTATCCTAGAGCTCTGTATAGGGTGGTCTTTCAGGAGATAGAAGTTCAAATCTCTGCTCTATATCAGGCAGAGAAGGGAATTGAACTTGGGTCTTGCAAGTGAGTAGTGTAATAGAAGCAGTAGCTTCTTTCTTTGATAAATCTGTGAAGGGCGCCTAAGCTCTACTCCACTCCTTCAGGAGTTACAAGTCATGGACTCCAGTATAAACATGAGTCTGAACATGGACCCATAATGATATCTGGTTTTGGACTAAGTCTGGCTACGATTGATCTTCAGTACATGCCCCATATGGGAGTACTGACTTGAGTGCATGCTATTCATCATGAGAAGGGTTACAGAATCAGGGTATCAATATAGATGTGTGGAGGGGTAAGGTGTATATGACATTGATTTTTAAGGGTCCTGTCTGACTTTCTTCTTTCTCTTCCATAGTTTTCTAAAGAGGAAAGTCCTTGTTTATCCCTTGATCTTTTCTATATTTTGGAGATTACATTGTCTCCAAAAGAAAATTAAAATTTAAAAAGTTCTCTGCTCCAAATTCATTGATGTGTTAAAGGGTATCAGGAAAAATTATTTTGTAAAATTCTGCCACTAAGTCAAAGGTAAAGATTTAAATAACTTCCCAGCCTCTGTTCACCAGCTCTGTGGAGAGTTATGCTCTGCTATCAAGGATGACTTTCCTCTGGGACTCATCAAATACTTCAGAAGAGAAGAGTTTTTGTTTTTATTTGTCTTTGTTTTATCTTTTGGTATCTTGGTTTCACAAGCAAACCTCGAAAACATTTTTGGGAACCCCTGTCTGGTACATTGGTAGCACAACATTGCATAAAGTATAGTATGCTATTTAGGTGATTTAGAGGTATGATCTATTAAATGGATCCCAGAGTGGATCTATCAGAAATGGTCAATACTAATCATGCCATAAACAGGCAAGCATGCCTGCAATATGATACAATCCTTTTCTGCTTTGGTTCTACATTAAACCAAGAAGCTACAAGGAAATGCTGATCAAACTTCTTGGAAAGTGGACTCTGCTCAATGGAACTACCAGGCCACTTTGAGAGAAGAAGGGTTTGTGATAAGATAAATGAGCCCCATAGAAGATTTGGTGATAATAGGATTAAAACCTTGCCTAAACAGCCTGATGCTACTGGAAGAGCTTGCCAGGTTTTCAGTGGATTGGAGACACCTGTCCACTTGACTGTAATCAATCTACTAATGAAAGTTAATGGCTCATCAGGATCTCTATGGAGAAATCCAGGTCAGAGATGCCTCCTCAAAAAGTTATATAGACCAGAGGGGAGGTGGCAGGAAAGTCAGATAGTTTGATTGTGAGTGACTGGGTGTTTCTGTTGTTCTATAGGTACTATGGGTGAAAGAAGTCCCTTAATTTTTATTTTAAGTTTGAACTGTCTTGAGCAAGGCTTTTTGTTTAATCTGGTTTGACCTTAAAGGGGAAGACTTTTTTTTTTCTCTAAACAAATTTGAATAAGATTGAAGTTACAGATGTTTTTGGTTGAAAGCTAGACCCTAGTGGATTATGTTGTTGACATAAATTAGAACAGTTTAATGTTTCTGATGAAGAGATAACTTTGGAAAATGTCAGAGTTGTTTTAGATAAGAATTGAGGTCCACTGATACTTTGATAAAGAAATATATATCCAATTTAGCCTTTTTCTAATTGTGTTTAGCTAGTGCTTTCAATCTTTCACTTTCATGAGCACAAAAATTCATCAAGTCCATGCATGCCCTACAGTGCATATTTCTGTTAGTAATACTCTTATAGTAGCTTCTAAAGTATTTGGGGTAATATTGAAATAGGTATAAATTCTAGTAGAACAAGATGTAGGAAAGAGTATTAGCAGCTCACCAAAAGGCCATCATATGTACCAATGTCTGTTTCTATAATCCTGCTGAAATTTATGAATGAAGGAAGAGAGTGGGGGCATATTTAATTGAAGACACTCAAAGATGTACCAATATGAACACCTATTACGGTAGTGCCTGTACAGCCTCCTTGTTCAAGAACTTGTCAAGTTCCATCTGAAACTGATTTACACTACCTGCTTCAAATGCTACCCAATTGGCAATTTGTTTCTTATTTCCATCAGTCTCTGTGTAATGAAAATCTGTCTAAATCACTTATAACTGATTCTATTCTTTATTTCTCCCTTAGTTTCAATTCAAGTCCGCTTGGTTCCAGTTGGTTACTATATCAAGGAGCTTCTTGGCATAAATCTATTTCTTCCCTATCCAGATCTTATATGCCTCACTCACAGCTGACCTTTGCCTAAATTACATAGACCAAATCTGGCTGAACTTTCATCATAACACAAACCTGAGAAACCTAGTTATTGTTGATGTCATTTCTCTTGTCATGGCTTTTCCTTCTGGAATTTGGTAATACGAATGATGACATATCCACAGTGAGGACTTGCCTATTGCCATACTACATGACAAGCCAAAATGGCAAAAAGGATGGATGTATTTCATAGTCTTACAAGAACTTCTGTATCAGAGGGGTAGCTGTGTTAGTCTGGATTTGTAAAAAGTGACAAAGAGTCCTGTGGCACCTTATAGACTAACAGACATATTGTAGTATTCACTCACAAAAGCTTATGCTCCAATACTTCTGTGGCATTTTAAAAAATTTGTATCTGAACACTGTGCAGATGTTAGTAATATTTGATTCATAAGCACCTTAACTTTTCTAGCTTATGTTCTGTTTTCTGTTTTACTAAAAAAAAAAAAAAATACAAGTATGCTGTCCTTCTTGAAAACTTGTCGAACGTAGGAGGAGTATTTACAAAGCTTTTCTACTCTTTTTTTAACAAATTGGTTATTGTTCTATGAATCCTTTTGATTTCTACACCTAACAATTCTCCTTTCAAAAATTCAAGGCACTCCGTATGTTCTTTTTTTATCTGGCTTGCTATGCCACAACCAGAGCTGTTAAGATAAATACATAGTAGAATTTAAACCAGTGATAATGAGTGTTGTCACTGACTGCTGCAACAACCCAATAGTAGCTTTTCAATTTGTTGTCTTTAAGCTAGGAAAATAAGTTAGTTTAGATAACGTAAGAAATAACTTGTTTTGTCTGAAAGTTGAATTGAATTGATTTCTGACTCTTTTATATGGTTTGGAAAAGTTCAGATTTTTTTAAGTACCTCATTTCTCTGCCCAAGGAATTTGGATACCATTCAGACAAGCATTTGAATTCTTTTTAATGCTTTTATACAAACCAAACCTTCTGGGACTCACCCATCATTACCATGAACCAATTTTTAATCTATTTCCAGGAGCTCTCCGTTTCCATTATTTCTGAAAGGTCTCTTTTCAGATTGGTGTGCTGGATATAGGTTAGCACAGGCCTGGCTTTTTTTAAACTCCTTCTCTATTGTAGAGGATTTTCTGATCTGTAAAATGTATTCTAGTGAATAACACTGAGACTTTGTTTAAAAAAGCAAAAACAAAACACCATCTTCCTGCAGGAAACTTAAATGGCCAGGACTGTATGTAAGTGCCACAGCTGTGCCTGGTCAGTAGTTGGACTGGAAATTACCAAGGAAAGATCAAGGTTGTCAAAGTAGTACTGGTGATTTAGTCGATGTCATCCTTCCTTCCTGCCTTACCAATGTCCCAGCATAGCCTAAGGAAATGGAACACCGTGCTGCCACAAAGTAACTATTCAATAGTCACACTTTATTTATTATTATAAATTATTGGCAAGAAGTAATCTGTTGGACTCTGACAATCAATAACTATTCATTAACCTTTATTAAAATGTTTATTAATATTTATACATTATTTATAAATGAAACCTTAATATAAAGTGAGGTTGATGAAGGACAAGTGGATAAGTGATTTCTATGTACACAAGACAAAGTTATGATTGTACGAACAGGGATACACTGGGGAGCAGGAAAGGAGAATGCAGGGACCCATATTCCATACCTCCAATAGTCCTGCCTGAAAAAGTATCCATAATATCGCTGTTTTCACTTCCTGAATACTTACAGGGAGAGCATGGGGGGTGGAACCCTTTGTACTGTTTGCAATGCTTAACGCATTAAAGCAGATGGGTGTGATCCCATACCTCTTCCCTTGTGCACTGGCTCACACCTGCACTGAGAGACGCACAAGCTACTCTTCCCAAAGGAGTAGCAAAGATGGATGGTGTTGGTATTTTTCCCCCCATGCACCTGGCAGTGCTAAACATCTGGCCTCCACAGGCACATTGCCTCCTGCTACTACTGCTTGCATGATGCAAAACACATTTCCTTCCCTATTACAGCTTTGAATGTGAGCCTATGTAGCCCCAAGATTTGTCAAGTTCCTTGGGATTCCTTAGGTGAGCAAGTGCTTTATCAATGTCAGATATTAATTATTATTATTATTGGAAATATGATAATAAATACCCTAGGCATTGATGGAGAGTAGACCCTTCACTTTATAGGAAAGTCTTGTGCAATGTACAATTACTGTTTCTCTTTGACAGCCATTTCAGTGAAGCACTCTCAAAATGCAAGTGAATTCTGACATGACCTCCTTCTCTCACAAATTCATGCTAAATGTTCTTTATCAAATTAACATTGAATTCCAAGATCTGAAGAGATTTGGTGATCAATTGCAGCCACTTATTCTTAAGGCTGAGTTAATTATTTTGGGGAGTTGATAGTAATTGGATTCATTGTACTTTGGTTTTAAGAAAGGAATTATAAGACATTTGGGTATAGCAACTTGTAAATGATCCTGTTGAATTTCATTATTAAAAGATCCACCACTTCCTAATTGACTGGCTATTAGTAAAACAACCTAAGAGAATTAGGTTAGTTAAAGTACTCCCAGATGTTTTCATTGGTCACTACCCTGGTTTTAATAGAAAATCAGCATTTAAAATTGCTTGAGAATGAGAAACAAATGAAAATAAAGAATTCCAATAGTCTATTCAGATAGATTCCTGGGACATATAATTGGAAATGATTGGAATCACTTTTAATAAATTATATTGATTGTGCACAGGAATATTTACACAAAGGGTATGTGACAATTTGAGATAGGCATTTGTAGGGTTGAAAGGCTGGATTGATTACAAGCAACACATATGACTGAGGCCCCAGAGATGTCACGTGGAATTTCCCCCCCCCCCCCTTCTTTTACATTGAAAAAGAGTCCAGAGAAAAACTAGCACTTCCTAAGTACCAAATGTACAATGGAAAAACAAAATCTTAGCTCTGGAGAAAAACCCATACACAGCCATCATGTGGGTTTTGTGAAGTCTTAATGATTTATTTCATGATTAACTTAAAAGGACTAGTTAAATAATAGCCATGCATGATAGAACCATAGGTCCTATTAAAATGGCAAATGAGTTTATATGCTTTAGAAAATATGTGGCTCTTTTGATGGCTGTAGTGGATAATCTCATGTCTCAGGTTGCTGATCTGTACTATCAAGTTGCATGAACAGACTCTTCAAATGGATTTGCAGAATGATCCTGGTTACCTTGAAACTTGTCTCATGTTTTTTGTTTATATATTGCTAACACATAAAGTAGGCTATAGGAGCTGAATTTGACAGATTTTAATTAAACTACTAATACACTTTGTTAATTTTAAGTTTGCCACTATATATTTATGCCAAAGAAAGAACAGTCGCCTGAACATTAAAAGTATCAAAGTGATCAGCTAAGGGAATGATTAAGGAGCTAAATATTCAAATATATATTCACTGTTCATACAGTCTTATAAATGAAAGCACATTAGTTTGGCTACTCCACTATTGTTTTATTTCATAAAGTAGCCGACACTTAAAAATCTGAGTTTGGGCCATACCCTCCTTCATTCTGGGATCATATCTCTACTTAATAATCATTGCCGGTAACCAAAAGTCTTCCTACAAAGAAAAACAACATCCTATCATTTCCTGTAGGTCATGAGGGAAGGAGCATGGGAAGGTTCTTCAATTCAGATAAAATAAGAAGTGACATAAATATTTGTCCAAAACTAATTTTTAACTGAATTGAGTCTTCAACACTTTGGAAAATGTTTGGATTCCCCTGCCCTCTCATTTTTGTCCACTTTTGCACTTACTGTTTTTGGCTAGGCCTAGAAATGGAAGTGCCCAAATGGCACGAGTAAGGTTAATCTTATTGTTAATCTTACATTTTTTCTGGCCTAATTTAAAGCTGAAAGCCTTCACCTTCCCTGAAGAAAAAATTTCAACCCAATTTTGTAGACAAAAGAAGTTTGAATATTTCAAATAAGGCTTGGGTGGACATAATTTTGGGTGGCTTCTCCAAACTGAACCTCTGATTTATTTTTGAACTTCATTCACCAATAAATATATCTATCACTGTATAAGGCTTTTCTATAGTCAGATTTTTTTAAGTGCTAATTATAGTGAGAAATGTTACTGCTGTGCTGCCAGATATGCATCTCACTTATTATTTTTTATAATTTGGTTTGGATGCTCATTCCTGCTCACTACTGTAAAAAAAAAAAAAAATGAAGTAAACTTGACAGACTTCCATAACTCAGATACCATATCTGGTGGTTGGCTGATAGGATAGTGTGTGTGTGTGTGTGTGTGTGTATGTATATATCTATATCTATAAAATTAATTATGTGACTAATAGAAGATAGTGGCTGAAAAGTACTGGGAAAGGGAAGATTTTGGTATCCGTGGGGAGTGGTAAGAGTTATCATCATACCTATGATCACTACTATATGTGGGCAGAGGGCCAGAAGGGTTTATCTTCTAAGTTAGCTCCCCAAGATCATCTTCTAATACCAATATGCATAAACAGTCATTACTAGCTAGAGAACAAACAAAAACAATTATAATACATTATTTTTCCAATAGTCTAAGGCAGTGGACATGCACATCTTCTTGCCATGACTGGGCTTCCATCTACAGTTGTAACAAAGCTGGTGTCTTGTTTTTGTTGTTGTTATAGTTTTAATGGTCCAGCTGCAGAGATTTCCTTGCAATGGAGAATGTTCCATCCACACCCTTTGATGCCCAGAAACCTCCAGTGAGTGGTACCTCCATATTATTTATTTATATTTCCACCACCAACACCAATACTGTCTTGGGCTGCTGAGTATTTACAATGGTTTCTCTTTCCCACAGGACCAGAGAGGAACAGAGATCTCTCTGCCTTGGGAGATCTCAATGTAACCCAATCCTCTCCCCTTCACCTCCTTCCTTTTTCTTGTAGATGCCTCAATTGATGGCTAATTGGTTCATCCACCCCCAAATTGATCAGCTAATTGGCCACTTATTCCCAATCACCGTCCCAGGGGAACTAACTGGTACCTAAGCAATCAGAGGGCTGGCTCATTTGTTAGCCTCCAGCACTCTGTCACCCTCCTTTTGAAAGGCAGTTGGTTTGGGTATAGAGGAATATTTACTACAAAAAATGTAGTGGGAATATTATAGTTTGGGCCTAATTATCTATGTTGGCAGTATTCCTAATAAGATATAGAGGTACTGTAGGACCTCCCAAAAGCAGTAATAATTTATACTATATGAAGCTGAAATAAAGGGCTTTCAGAAAGCCTATTTCTGGCCCAGTCCTTTTTTAAAGGAATGATCTATGTTCAGCTAGTGTATTTGCATTCAGATAAGAGAGTTTTGCATTTGAGATCAACTACTACAGATGAGTAGTTGAGTGATGCATTGCAGTTAGGGTTTGATTCAGTGCCAAAATGGTTTGTTCAAAACACATTTGAGTCCAATAACAAAATAGCTAATATAATGTTTTTTTGGAGTCCAGTGTTAGATCTCCAAAAACACCTGTGACAACTGTATGATAAACAGTACTGATGAGTTACCCCTGAGTTTAATGACTGAATTACATTATCCTGAAGTTTGATGGGAATCAGGACTGTTTTAAATTTATATTGTATAGATGTCAAGGCCAGGAGGGGACCTTTATGATCATCTACTCTAACCTCCTGGTCACATTACATTTTCAGTAGTCTCTCTGATGTTAAGAACAGTCTCTTCTCAGTGTGAGTACAAGTGGCAAATCTGGCCTGTTGATTACATGGGTTTTCTAGCTAAGACTGAAAGAAATTCAATATATGTAAAACATGTTAATTAAGGGAATTAAACAGGCTAGTTCTGAAATAAGGATATTGCCAGAGTAGGAGGGGTGAAGGGCTTCTTGGCAAATATTTAAACATAAAGGAGTCACATCAATTGCACATATATTTAAAAAATCCAAATCTTTCATTATACCTAATACAACTGAAAATATACAAGAAATATTGGCAATATTTATTACTTTTTTTTAATTTCCATGAGGAAAAGAACATTAACAAAATATGTACATTATTTATAGCTCAACTAGGATTAATAAAAAAATACTTATTTCAGACAGACTTGTCTTTTCTTAAATCTTACCCCATTTCCCTGCGATTTTTTTTCTATTCCTTCATTTCTCTGAGAACTTCCTATTCCATTCTTTACTTCCTGGGAGTGGGAATGAGCATTTGTGTTCCTCTAGCTGCAGGGAAAAGGGATGTGCCCCATGAGCCCCATTTACCTTGCATGGGAAAGAGGTGAAGTTGATTTACTGAGGTCCAAGTCAAGCTTCCAAGGAGCAAGGGAAGAAGGCCATCAGACAGCATGAAATCTCATGAGGTTTAATGCCAGAAGGCCAAACAAATCTGTGAGGAAGGGTGTAAAGGGTGTGGTGTCAATCTGTAATATTTATTAATATTGTATATGACCCCATTATTGGAATAGTTATTGTATGTCTCTATTAGGTTATAGGAATGTTCACTGTAGGCATATGGATGCTAATTTTAATTGCAGAGTTGTTAGGAAACTATCTGGAGGGCAATACAATGGATTCAACATGACTCATCCTGAAAAACAGGAAAAGAGGTTAAGGAAAAATACATGAGCTAATAGCTGTGAGGATAATAGTTCTAGTCTTCAGCCAAAGTTACACAGCTGTTTTACCAAGGCTGGGAGCCTAAAGATCAAAAGGACATTAACAGCTAGAAAGTGACTCTCTAGAAAAAGGGGGACAGTTGTCAGGAGCTGTTCATGAGGAATGTGCTAAGCTTCCCAAGGTACAATGGATATGCCTATAGACTGCTTATGGTGTTGAACCCCTTTTTCTCTTATACTTTGCTGTTCCTACTGTTAAGATTTAACAATACTTTGTTTTAAGAAAGCTGTCTGATTCTTGCACTCTTCAAAAAAAAAAAAAAAAGAAGACGACGACTGAGAGGGGACCTGATAATGCGTTCAAATATGTTCAGGGCTAGTTATAAAGAGGACAGTAATCAATTGTTCTCCATATCCACTAAAGTTAGGATAAATAGTAATCAGCTTAATCTGCAGCAAGGGAGATTTAGTTTAGATATTGGGAAAAACATTCTAACTATAAGGATAATTAAGCACTGGGATGGGCTGCCAAGAGAGGTTTTGGAATCACTATCATTTGGAGGTTTTTAAGAATAGATTAGACAAACACCCATCCTGGATTCTAAATTTACTTGGTCCTGCTTCAAATCAGAGGACTGGACAATGTGAGCTGCCAAGGTCCCTTCCAGCCGTGAACAACCTCTGGTCACAGCTCCCAAAAGGAAGATTATCAGGTTCCTCTGCCAGTTAGACCTGCTGAGTAATCACAGTTAGTAGCATGGGCACCTAGTCTAAGGGTTTGTTTTCACTGCCCCAGTTATCTTGAGTTAATACACTGGAGTTACTGCCCTCAAGATACCTTACACTGAGCAAAAAAGATCACAATGCAAAACAGCAGTCTCTGGAGTTGTTACACAAGGTGATTTGATTGGCAGCACAGTGTGATTAGATTAGTTGTTGATGAGCTGTGTAACTGAAGCGGTCACATCCCCACTGGATTATTAGCTGGGGCATCACCATCATTCTATGTTCAATCTTGCGACCTTGCGCGCCCCTCCCCACCCTGCAATGGGCTACCTAGCTTGATCTTAAAGCACCACTTAACTTGACCTAGAGATTTTTGTGTATGGAGGAGAGTTGAGTTAGGGGTAACACTTGAGTTATAACTCAAACTAACAGTACTCTGAAGACATACCCTAAGAGTGGGAGAATCACGGGATTCCATGCTGGGAGGTAAAGGCACCTAAGGAGGTGCACTCAAAGAAACCTGAACTGGGTCATAGGGGCAGCAAACTCTATAACTATGGCAGAGGGACCAAAACTGCACTTTCCATGGATGACATGCTATTATACAAATTTTCCTTAACATCGATTTTTTTAACACACCTGGTCTAAATTTGCATTTTTTTCTAATGCTAGTTTCCAGCTACCATAATTTTAACCAATATATTTATTAGGGCAAATACAAACCGCTAGCTACAGTATCTTGCTAAAAAAACCCTACCCAGAAATGTAATGCCCCATAATTTACACTCATCCTGGTCATTGGAGGATCATTCTACCTCCTAACAGGTTACTGAGTAATTGAAATGGCTACTGATTCATCAATCTACAAAAGACTGAAAAGGCGGAAATATTATATTCTCTTGTTACCTGTTTCCATGTAGGTGCAAGCTTAGTTAACCCGTATCATTTTGAAAACTTCACTTCACTTGGATTTTAAAAACCCAGTCCTTTATGATCAAGAGCGAGTGCTGTACATATGCTATATAACGCATTAACCTTTCATCATTCAGTTACTAGATAGCTGGAATTTTATTTTAGAAAAGGTCTAACTAGGTTGTGCTGTAAATAAGGCACTACATATTCTAATGTCTCATATTCTCATGACAAAATCTGTAATGAAAATTAGAAACAACACAGCTTGAATCCATTCCTGTAACAATTGCAAAGACAGTAGGAAATGTCAGAAACAAAAACTTACTGCTTTTAGTTTGTAATTGTGAATGATGGAGGTCAGGTGCCACAATGAGATGTGGCATTACTAACACAGAGATATATTTCAAAACAAATTCAAGATCCTGAGCCCCAAGAAGAAGAAAGCTGAATAAGTTTCAAAAGTAATGTGGCTGGCCTTCAGGGGAAAAGGCTGCAGGCAACACAGTTTACATAGCAACCCTTGATTCATAAAGAAGAACTGGCATCAAATCCAGACATGACTACTTGTCTGTCCTTCTGAGTAGAGGTGAAGGCCAACAGTAGGATAAAGAGAAGAAAATAAAGTAGATAAAAAAGCCATGTACTGAAATAAATTTTCTGGATTACTTTTTGTAATCTGTTCAATATCATGTACTGTTTGCTAATCCTCCTGCATAAGGCTCAATAAGTGAATTTGTCAGACAATTATAATGAAATTGGTTTAATTTCCTGCTTTCCCAATAACATTTATCATTATTTTTACCATTGGATTTAAATTTCTGAGGCCAGTGTTTTCCTGGTTCTTTTTCCTGTTAATATCTGAATAGTTTTTAAATTGCAATAAAACATCCCCCCGCCCTGACAGTTAAAGTAGATGTTAAATCGGAAATAAGAATGGATATTAAATGATTTAAGTCATTATTTTGTTTCCTTTTGTCCCTCAGTAAACTTACGAATGTAAAGGTCACATAAAATGCTAATTCTTTTTAGTCACTCTGAATTCTTCAAAAGACACATCCATTTTTGTACTCAGTCTATTCCAAAGTAATAGGAAATCTAGTGGTATAAATCTTGAAGCATCAGCACTGGTCCAGAGATCCTCAGCACAAGGGTAGTCTGGGGCTGTAGAGCAGGACATCAGCAAGGAAAGAGAAAACACAGTAAAAGGAGAGACAAATGCTGGGGAGAAGTCTAGGGCTGTACATTTCTTGAGCATCTTTGCAAATCTCTCATTGAATAATTCTACCAGGATGTCAGTTTGAATGCAGTAGATAAGAGGTTCTGATGTCTTTATTTTTAGCAACTCATGCACATCTTTGATGAGCCTAGACATGACATGACTCTCCTGATTCCCCTAGGATATTTTGGGACATTTCCACTTAGGCAAACACCTTAAATATTTCACAAGTGAATGTGTTGGCCATTATACCTCAAAGTGGAACTGTCTCCAGGTAATGGGAGACATCATTTTATTTTATACATCAAGTCCACTCCTATCAAAGAGAACTTTTCTTAGTGGAACAGGTAATAATTGGGCTTTAGGTACCCCACTGGGCACCACACTGACTGGCACACAGGGAAGGAAGCATAGAAGTCAGCTATTCCTTTGGCTTCCCAAACAGGAGAAGTGAATGAGTAGCTTTGAGCCATATATTTTTTCTTCACCAAATGTTCTGCAAAGAGAACAGCATGAACCAAGTGTAGGAGGCCAGGGAACTAGCAACTGATTATTAATTCCATTCAGTAAAACAGGTTAGCTTTCAGCTCATAGCAAAGATGCTGGCTCACTCTTGGGATTCCACAGCACTTGGTCATAAGAATGACTCAATATGTTATTCTTTCACTCTCCATCCTAAAGTTGGAAAATCCAGTTAATTTCTCAGGCTCTAGTTTAAAGAGTATTCTCAGTCTCACCCATATGACAGATAGGCTAATGTGATGATGATGGACTCAACTGAACCATGGTTTTATGATAGGGCTTAGTGTCCCAAAAGATCAACATTCTTCAGGGCTGACCATTTCTTCCTGGTCTAAGTTCTTCCTGCCAGACTGGAGTAGATCTTGAACCTCAGCCCTTTTGACCTGGACCAGAATAACGAGCTTAGTACAGCCATTCCTTTGTTCTTGACTTGCAAGCATTCAGGCCTTGCAATAACAGTAGGCTAAGCCAGTGGCACCAATTCAGAGTCTCCCCTCTCTCGTACACACACAGCACATGAGTTGGTGCGCTAGGAGTCGAGTTCTCAGTGGGTTGCCATTCAGGAGCAGATGCCCCCTGTAACGGGTGGCAAAACCATTGACCACTATCTGGACAGAGTGGCATTTGAGTGATGCCAGTCACTGAAATTTTGTCCAGCCACCCCTCCCTATGAATGGAGGGGCAGCCAAGTCAAATTTCCATGATGTTGTGATCACATAGTTGGAGAGATGCTTTGGACCACTCTGGCAGCAGCTGTACTGATTTAGTTATGGGACCTCTGCTTATAAGCACACAAACACCCCAAGCTCCACAGCCTATGAAACTTTGGACAAGTGCAAAAACCTGGGAGGGATCCACTGGTCTGGGTATAGGCAGACCCTGCTTGTGCGTTCCAGTTGCTCACAAAGTGGGTTTAGGTTCATGCCATAAGCTTGGTGATATGCTTGCCTTCTCATAATGGATTGGTTTCTCACCTTCCTTCCTTGGTGCTGTCAGTGGGAGAGGATCTTTGCTCTAAACCATTTGTTATCAGATATTCCTGTCTGGGGACTCCAGCCTTCATGGTGAAGATATAGTGATACACCTCTACCCCGATATAAAGCTGTCTTCAGGAGGCAAAAAAATCTTACCACATTATAGGTAAAACCACGTTATATCAAACTTGCTTTGATCTGCCAGAGTGCGCAGATCAAAGCGCCCCCCGGAGCGCTGCTTTGCTGCGTTATATCCGAATTCATGTTATATCGGGTCGCATTATATCGGGGTAGAGGTGTACTCTGGGTTGCTCTACTAGTCTATCCTCCTGACTCAACTGACCCTGAGCCCCTTGTGGGGCTTCTTCCTGGACTCCACAAACAGTATCCACTACGATATAGTACCACACCAACTGATGACCCCTGTCAGGATCGCTTCCCAGTGTCAACAGACACATTCCCTGTTTCCTCCAGGCAAATTTCACATGAACTTCTCCACCATAATCTCTTTGGCAGTCCATGGCCTGTACTAGACATCAGGTTTCAATTATCACTAACAGACATCTCACAACTTCTGAACCGTCATGCTGGACTGGCCTCTAACAAGATATCTCTCTTCCCAAAAATATCAGTGATACATTTTCTCACTGACTTTCAAGAACCCTGGACTCACTGCTTTAAACTGAACTACCTAATTTTCTAATGATCTCCTGTGGCTGGCTCTTTTCAGAAAGGAATACTGCTCGCTAAGAGACTGCAAAAAGATCCTTCTCCTCCATGTTCCCCTCTTTTTGTCCATGTCATGACTAGAGATGTGCAAAACGTTAGGGCCAAAACTTTTTTTAGTAGAAAATGCAGATTCAGTAACACTAAAACATTTCACGAATATGTGTCTGTTTTACTGAACTATATGTGTAGGGAAAAAAGATTCTGAAAAAGGCAAAGGGCTTTCAAATTTCAAAACAATCTTTCAATTTTTCAAGGAGCAATGATTTTTCATTTCAAAATTTCCTTCAGAGGTTTTTTATTTTTTAAAGTTAAAAATGCTCAAAATCAAAATGAAACAAAATCAGAATTAATTTTTATTTTTTTGGAGTTGCTATTGAATTAAAAAATCAGTTATTCATACAGCTGTAGTCATGACTTATTTGCTTTTACTTTTAATTTTTAAACTAGCTTTTCTGCTTGATTGTTTTCCTGTGATTGAGTCCGAATGCTATTTAGAGGCAGTAAACTGAATGTGGCTTGATTGTTAAAATGAATGGCCTTGCTTGATTAAAGCCTGAGTGGCCACAAAGTATTGGGAATGCTCTTTGTTTGTTTGCTTTTGTAGTTTAGGATTCTGTTTTCTGTCACCCATTTCCTGCATTTGCAAAACATCTCTGTTTTTAAGAATTTTTTTTCTATTTATTACATGGCATATCAAAATTTTCAAATTATAAAACACGGTCTAGAATGTTTTGAAAGACTTTCCCTCATATCTTATTTTTAAGTAGCTAAAACATATGTTTTTATCCCTCTGCTTCAGTCTTACATCATACTTTGCTTGGCTCTGTTACACTCTGTTACACTGGGCTTCTTTAATCTGCATGTAGTAGATCCCATGGTTGCATTATGCCAGAAAAAATACTTAAGTTATAGTCTCTGTATTAAATTCTTGAATTACTCAGCTATCAAGCTCAAGAGAGTTTGGCTAGAATGGGTTTTGAACCTTCTGACACTGTAAGAGGTCTTGTTGCTTTTGTTCTATTAGGAGTGGGCTGCCAGATGGCACAATTATTCCTGAAGGTAGAGAAAAGGGTAGTAGAAATGATTAGCTGAGCTGGTAAAAAAGTTCTGGATTTTTACTGGATTTTTAAAAAACTCCCCCAAATTTTGGACATTTTTGCAACTTATTTATTTATTTGTCATCTGGAGAATGGGTTGTAACTTTTCAATAAATTCCAATAAAATTTTGAAATTAAAAAAAAGAAAACCAGCAATTTTTTAAATCACATTTTAAACAGTTTCTTTTTTCTTCCAACCAGCTGTAGTGACTAGATATGGTAGAAGGCTGTCAGGTCAGTGAAAATTGCATGGCTTTTCAAATTGTGAAAAACTATTCAGACTTTGAATAGCTTTGTCTTACTATGTTGGGATATAGTCTAATATAGTACAAGCACACAAGTGAGTAATTATTCTGAATTTTAGAATATTTTTCTCTTTTACATCAATATAAATCGAGTTACTCCATAGACTCCAATGGAGTTACTTCAGATGTACACCAGCATGGTTTAGAGTAAAATGTAGTGCTAAATATTTATTTTAGCTCATTCTTTTTCTTTCAAATTCTTTCCTTTCTAGTAATAAAAATATAATTGCAAGTAACATTCTTTATCCACTTCTCTATGAACACCACACTCAGACTTGTCAAAACTCATATAAACAGAAGTTTAATGGAGTTACTGTTACATCAGCTCTGAATTCATCATAATTGGTACTATTTATGCCTTAATTTAAATTACTGGAGAGCCCTCCTCTTGTAGCTTACCTGTGCTGGTGGCAAAAGCAATGATCTAATTCAAATATATTTTTAAATAAATGTCATAGAAGTAGGGCCGGCTCCAGGGCTTTTGCTGCCCCAAGCAGCAAAAAAAAAAAAAAAAAAAAAAACCATGCTGCCCCTTCCCATGGGCTGCCCCAAGCACCTGCTTGCTCAGCTGGTGCCTGGAGCTGGCCCTGTATAGAAGATTGTTAGATTTTTGGGGGGTCACCCTTTTCAAGATCTGTTCACCAGAACAACAGATGAAAAACTTGCAGACATATCTCCACTGCTACAATGATCAACACCTCCCCACCCCAACACATCTTTGCAGATGTGTGGGTCTTACACATGCCTATCACAACATGTGGTGTAGTTCATCCAGTGAACTAAATGTCCCAACAACAATTATGTGGAAGAAATGAGACAATCACTAAGCTCTCAAATGAACCCACACAGAAAAATAATAAAAGATGAAAACACCGCATCATGCATGGGTGAACACTTTTTTCACAAAAGTGGTGGTTTTTTTCCCACTTTTCACTCCATATCTGACTTCTTAGTCCTCATCCTTAAAGAAACCTACACAACATCTTCAAAGGACAAGCCTGGGTACTTAAATTCATAACTCTGCTGGACACTAAAAACCATGGACCTAACAGAGACGCTAGTGTTATGGACCATTCCAACAATGTGCCTACTATCTTCCTCCACTGTCCTACAACACCAGAAGTGTTAATTGCCCACTTCATTTTAAGTGGTCTCCTACAACATGTATGAATCCTTTATGCTTAACAATCTGTCCCACCTTGTATTTAGCTTTGACACTCTAGTTTCCTTCTCCAGACCTGAAGAAGAGCTCTGTGAAAGCTCAAAAAGCTTGTCCCTTCCACAAACAGAAGTTGGTCTGATAAAATATATTATGTCACCCACCTTGTGTGTCTCATATTCTGGGACCAACAAGGCTACAACAACACTGTGAACACTGAATTAATGTAAATGGATATCAATGCTTATAAATATATGTCTACTTATATAAGAGCCAGGCATTATAGAGGCAAATGCTGTGCAAATTTCCACATACGTTTCTATTAATGTTCTTCCATGTTCCATCACCAACTGAAAAATCCATTATTACTACAGGTAGACCTTTCTTATGGATATTTTGTGAATTAATTCAAATTTTGTCAAACTATGGGATATAGTACGCCTTCCTTTTTCTCCTTTCTGTTCTCATCTTTGGCAATGCCACTACATGTCTCGTTTCTCAAGCTTGAAAGCTGGTTGCAGCTAAATCTTGTAGGTTCTTCAAACAATATATCTAGAATTTGCCAGTTCCTTTCTATTCCTACTGTGGAAATCTTTATCTGGGATTCTTGGTACCAATCTCCTCGTCAGTCTGTCCAGAATCCTGCTGTGAGAATCCTCCACTTTATTTTGAATTTTGACCACATCCATCTAGTCTTCAACTTAATCTCCTACCTGCTTCCTGTTCTTGTCTCTGTTCTCCTCTGCCTTCATCAGTTTTGCTACACCCAAGCTGCATGACTAACCTTCATCCAGTATAGCTTCTTATGCCTGGAATTTTTCATATACTCATTTTGTAATGCCTTAAGCTGGAAGTCAATGGGAGTTGGCTGCCTAACTCTCTTCACCACTTTTGAAAACCTCAGTTTTAAGCTTCTTTTCTGTCAAGTCCCTGGGTGCATTTCTTTCCATAGACATAGAAATACTTGAACTAACAAGATGAATGATAAAGTTATTTAGCTAATCAAACTGCTCTTTAGTAGCCATCCCCTATCTTCAATATTTACACTTTCTATTTAAACTATTTGTAAGATCTTTGGGATCAAGGCCCTATTTTCATGTTTATCTGTAAAGCACCAAGCACACTTTGCCATTATATAAATTATTATAATAACTTAAGATTTCTGTAATTTTTTGAAGCATCTGTAAGGAAGAAACTACACAAAACAAGTAAATCAATCACAGCGAGGAGCTAAGGCAAAGCAGACGTCACTGGTGACAATAGGCATTTCTCCAACACTGAATTCATATACGTTCAGGTAAACACAATTAGCAACACCACTTCCAATAGTAGTACACTCTTTCTTATAGAAACAAAGAAAACTTACAAATGTAACATTATACTGACTTAAATATTTTTCTCTTTCAAGGAAACAACCACAACAAAACTGAAAGGATTTCTTTGTGCATCATAAAAATTCATAAAAGTACAAACCCATTTTTGTTTTCAGGGTATTTTCCAGAAAAGCATTATTCTGGACCTTGAATTTCCTGCCCCCTTCCCCTGCCATATCTCTGTAATAAGTCACGTCTTAAATATATAAAAAAAATCAGTCATATCAAGATTGAAGATAATTTTCTTGCATAGTGGTTGTGACAGACTGGGATATGTCTGCAGAAACTGTAAACTCCATTTTATAGTGTAACCTCTATTTTGTGCCATGTGCTGAACACATGTATAATCTTGCCCAATGCAAGTCTAATATGATGTATTCCAGTCAACCACCCTGTCCAGAAAAGATGCTTGTCATCTCATTGAAGGACTGAGAAGCCATCACAGAGCAGTTTAGGGCTATCAACTTCGAGTCTCACTCAACAGCTGGCCCCAGGGAATAATGGATTTTCTATACTAGGGTACCAGCATAGGTGGTAGATCTGCAGCTTTTCAGACAGGGCACATAGGAAAAGGAGAGAGGCTGTTTTTAAGGGGGATTGCTTCTCTGAGAAAAAGTGCCATCCATCACCACATGCCAGAAGAACTGGCTGAAAAAAGAGAAGACAGGAGGGCCTAGGGTGAAATGCTGACAAGACCATAAACGCATAGAAAGAGTAAGATCAGATATGGGGAGGGTGCATGTCAGGACTTTTGTTGTTTTGCAGAGATCTCCAGTGCTTTTAAATAGTAAAGTGACTGTGGATAAGGAATTCCTTGGCTAAGCCTGTGTTCCTTGCTTCCCTGCCTCATTGTTTCTGGAGCGGGTTAAACTAGAAGCCAGAGGGCCTTACAGCTATATAGAATTCTGGGGGAATGTGTATAAATAACCAGGCTGAGGGTGTGAAAAAGGGATTGGGAGACCTGAGGCACTGGTT